>NW_026860554.1:0-27393 GCF_026571515.1 Ruditapes philippinarum | reverse complement strand
ACTTGTCGGACATTTTGTTCATTCAAGACTGGGCTACATCTAAAACAGCACTTTGTACATTAAAGCTTCTCGTAGATCATAATCAATCGATGAAGTACTACAATAATTGTCGGACGTTTACAAATTCACAGATTACATGAATCCATCGATGCAGTATTTGAATCACCGATATTTCAGACTTTGGCATATTCATTAAATTCAATCCATCGATATAGAGTATTCAATTGTAACTTTGTCGAGCGTCTCCATATTCACAACTATTCTTGTATCCAGCTATTGAGAATTTCAAATATCAGTTTGTCGAATGTCTGTATATGCATAGCTTTCAATGGATCCATCGATGTATTTTTTTTTTTTTTTAAAAGGGAAATCGATCTGTCGGACATCTACTTATTCAGTATTACGAACATTGATCTGTCTGACGACCGCATATTTTCAATTTTACACAACATTGTGTGCACGTTATATGTAATACGCTTGTTTTTTGTATTCGTTTGATATATGACGGTGAATATTCTTTCTTTAATATGTGGATTAAATGAAACTGTGCTCTTGCAAGGATAAATATATACCTATTACTGCTGTCATACATTTTGTATTTTAATCTCGATATGAGAAAATTCTCATGGTATCTTGATAGATATTGCTTGTCACTTATAGTTTGTAATGTTACATTTATTTAAGTATTGGAGATTATCTATTACATTTATAGGCTTGCTTTTTTTTAAAGCTATCAAAAACAATATATGTATCACCATATTTGTAAAAAATATTTTGTTTTGTTCCAAATCCTTTAAAAAGATGAACAGTATTTATATAACAAAGTTGTGGCAGTTTCAATGCAACATGATTGTGATATTCACGGACATTTTGCATCATTTGAGAATTAATGAAAAAGACCCAAACAACAACACAATTTGAAATAAAAGCTAACAATGGTCATTTGGGTTATAGATATAAGTATATTTGATAGATTGATGAAAGCCGGTGTTATAGGAGCCACTGCTATAACTCTACCAGTGTACAATAGATGTCTTTGAAACTTCACGAAATGATTGATATAATGTTTAATTTTTGCTAAAATATGAGAAACAATATTTACAAGGAGGGATGACGTTTAATGAAGCCTGTTCAGCAATAACAATGCATTGGTCTTTTGAGACTTAAGTTACAGTGTATTTATTCTGAATCATCCCTCATATACAATGTAAAGATTATGTTAATACAAAAATTCTATTCATTTATGTTTTTGTTTTTTATTTAAAGCACAGTTCACAATTGTTGAAACAAAAATGACATGGACCGAGTGAAAAAATGAATTGCACATTATTCTAAAACATAAATGTCAAGGTATAAAAAGATGAGGTCTATGACCTTTTTACTTATAATTTCAGACGAAACCTTTTTGATCATGTAGCTTTATGGTAAATGCTATTATTTACGCATATTTTGTTCCCTTTGAATTCCTGTGAAATGACAAACTATGTCATAAAACATATATCATTCACTTGAATGAACGCACTTACTATCGTCAATTTTGCGTGTAATAACTATTACACTTTTCTACGATAGTAAGTGCGTTCATTCAATGATATCGAAATAGAATTAATTATTTATGACGTAGTTTGTCATTTCACAGGAAGTCAAAGGGAACAAAATATGCATAAAAGCTACATGATCAAAAATAATAAATTCTATGCAGATATCATTGAATGAACGCACTTACTATCGTAGAAAAGTGTAAAAGTGAGATAGGGCACGAAATTGGCGCAATTTAATGAAACACTTGTAATATGAATAAGAATATCTCTAAGTGACATGTACGTAACATCAATGTTACACATATAAAACCCTTATGTCTCATACTGTTTTGACATTATTTGTCATAAAAGTAGCAAATGGTAATTAGTTGATGACTTTCATAGAAAACACTTAAAATGTACAAATTGCAAAAAGAGAAAAGAAGGTTCGGCCACAAATGTATGCCCAAAATTTGTGTATGTGTGTGTGTGTGTATTTGTGTGTGTGCGTTGGTGCGTGTGTTTGTTTTCTTGTGTTTTTTGTCGGAGGACACTATAAAATGTTGCTCGGAATAAAAACCATATCGTGCAGACTAATTATGTCTTTAATTCCAATAATGACAAATACCAATGATTTCAAATAATTATGTCGTTACAAAATGAAAATTAGTATTATATTGTTAAGCATACCTTAAAACATTTGACATTTATAATATTGTAATCGTTTAGCAACGCTTTATTATTGAGACCTTCATTTGAAATGATATTAATATTGAGTTTTAAAGACTTCATAAAAATTAAAACACACATCTATGTAAGTGTTAAGATATATTTCCTTTCTTCAGTTTGCCTTAATTTCAATATAAATATATATTTTTTGCCTTTTACAAAGAAGCATCAAGTAATGTATCTCCGCTTATATTTGTTAAATGAATCTTTGTTGTTGGATAATTTCCGTCTATAAACATTTAAATGTCATACCAAGTATAATAAAAGACATGCCTGGATTACAATATCTGCAAACCAAGCTTGACGATTACAAAGATATCAAAGTTGTCAAAGTCTTTTGTTCCAGAGCAATATATTGAATAATTCACAAATTACAAAGACATTTAAGTTCATTAAACAGGCCCCTAAATATAATGCATGGCTGTTGATAATGACTTGTGGATAAACTTAATCCAGATGATAAACAAAGGAGGGAATTAATCCATTTAAAACATAGAATCATACGATAACGATCTTACACATGTATGACAATAAAACCATCATCTAAACAATGGACAGTGAACCTGCTAGAGAAAACAGTATCCTTCAATTACTATAAATCCGTTCTTAACATGATTTCGGTAAGTAAGTGCAATTTTTACACAGGCAGCGGCGTAACTTATTTTTAATGGCTTATGACAATGATAATCATAAGCGTTATCAAAATCTCTCTGTATGTTTTCAATAGAAAATATTCAGATGCAGATCCAGACTTTTTACGTGTGTGTATTTCAGAGATATGTTGTACTCTTTTTGTACTTTCTTTGTGAGATAGGGCACAAAATGGGCGCAATTTAATGAAAAAACGATACTACATCGTTTAGCAGACGACAATGTTTCTGAGCAAACATATGGTTTAGATAGTAGGATACAATGTCAAGAGGTAAAACGCAGATAGTGTGGTAAAAAATATCATGTTGTAGTAACCTCCCTTACACCAATAAAGTAATCGAAAATGTAAAACCGTTGAACAAATTTGCTTATAAAAATGTCGTTATACGTGTCACAATAATGAATTCAGAAAAAATGAAGATATATTTTATATTTCTTTTGCAACATTGTCTATTATGTATTGTCCAACAATATAGTGCATAAAGATATTACGTTCATTTTCAATCAGTGTATGCTATTTCTTTTATTTGACATTGACCACCTTATTAAGTTTAAACTTTTCAGTAGGAAAAACTTGTTATGTGACATAATGTACTGAAAATAGATTATTATGTAAAACATCAAACGACAACGAGAGCATTTACAAATTTAATAAAGTTCGAATTCTTTGACAATGACATCAAATTAGATGTTTTGAAAAAAATTATCATAATTATATAATGTTTCATTTATATTACATCTGAAAAAATAATCTGAAGGTATCGGTTGCAGATAATTTGTCTTATACATATATCTGAAATCTGATGAGAACAGACTTTATTTTCTCCAAAGGTACATAACACACACTACAGGCATAAGGATATACTATATCCAGATACATATACAGATAAACATACTTTCGGTAGCACTTAATCAGTCGATGACAAGTGCGATTTAGCCTGACGATAAATATTTTAAAAGAATTGATTTGCCTTTGGCATGAATGTGGCGACATTATGTGAACAAAAATAATAAAGAAATATCAACTTACTATGGTGGCTGATTTATGACTTTCGTGTTTTCGCCCAACGACCCCGCCAAGCGAAAAGTAAAAAAACAACAACAATAAAATGGCGGGGGCTCGGAGCGAAAATACGCTAATTAGCGAGTGCGCGGGGCGTAGATTAAACGATAAAACTTCATCGCGCGACCCCGCTTATTAGCGTGTTTTCGTCCTGCCATTCCGACAAGCGAAAAGTCGAAAATTTAAAAGTTAAGATGACAGTGCGCGGAGCGACAACACGCTTATTAGCGGGGGCGATAATTAGCGTGTTTTCCCTCCGCGTCCCCGCCAAATCTCGCCTACGCCCCTGCGGCACGAAGTTTTATTAATTAAACTTCGACCCGCGCCCCAGATAATTAGCGTGTTTTCACGAATGGCAGAAATCAGCCACCATAACAAACTAAGCCAACTAAGAAAGTTCTAATTGTCTTTCCAATATATTATCAATGCTGTCAGGAAAACAACAAAGCAATTTAATACAGGAAAGAAACTGCCGCTTTGGAAAATTGCTTAACATTCCATCAATTACAAGTAATCAAACACAACTTTTAGTATTTTAAAATTTAAATCATGTTTTTCTTTTTAAAAGAGATCAGTGTCTTGCCACTCGGAAATAATAAATTTATTGTATTTTATCTTATGTATCCCGTTGTTAAACAATAAGATAAATGTTCTTGAAATAATTCAGTTTTTAGGAGTGTTATTTAAATGGTCATCTATCACATTGATCCAATTTTGATTCTCTTTTTTATGTTGAAATACAGTGCGAAATTAGATAGAAATTATACAGTGTGATTTTAATAATATCAAAATTTAAAGAACATTGTCAATGTCTATAAAGTGTAAATTCTTATAATTTAAAGATCACTTCTTCACCCCACCCTTAAAACAACAACATTAATATTTGCAACAACATTACAATATTTGACTTTAAATGCAGAAACCTTTGCACTGATAGCGATATTAAGATTAAATGCACCTATCAATAAAAACTCCACTTCTTTTGTCAAAAATGCCATGAAATACACTTTTAATATTCTGGATTCAGATACAATGGCAGGTTGTCTGAGCATGACTATTTTAAGAGCGCATAACTTTGGCGAGCCATGCCTTTGAAGTTAATGTTTTGAAGGGTAATACCGGGTAATTGAATGTTAGATAATAAATATAAATATATTTTATTTGACTTGACACAAATCAAGTTATAAGTATAAAGCATATGTTTTCTCTTGTAAACATTCATATCATTTTTCGTTTTATTAAATTCAAAGTAGATTTATAAAAAAGCACAACTGATATTATTATACAAAAATAAGTATTGATTTTAACGAATTTTAGTTAAACAATTAAACGATTGGGATTGTTTTCTTTTGTTCATTTTTAAAACTTACGTTTAATGTTATTAACAAAATATCTAAGTCAAGCGTAATTATCATTATAAACTAATGAAATTTTAGAACAAAATTCATTAAGTGAAAAAAACAACAAATAAAACAAAAACATTTGCTATAGCCTGAACCAAAACAAAAGAAGCAACCAACTATTATAACATTAACATAATAAATCAAAATTGCGCTGGTACAAATACAACACTACATAATTATCCGTTTTAATAAGAATCATAATCATGAAATTGAATACTTAAAATCATGTAAAAATATAAATTGTCTTTTTTATTCCTGTTTGAAATTCACATCCATGATTGCACAAAAGTTGTATACTTACTATTCATGATTGTGGTATAGTGTCATATATAATCTGGATCTAAACCAAGAAAGAAAATACCGATTTTCGTGTAACATTATCTACCTTTTCCTAAAGTAAACAGTCACAAAGAACATGGCATTATCGGATAAGCCAACTAGAATAACACGGTCACGCAGTTGAATTTCTACCGAGATTTGTAAAGATATACTATGCTTAAAGGGGCTACACTGAGGTCTGACAGGTAATTTGGTGTCAAAAAAAAATGTAAACAAATTTCCTCACAAATCACAATATTATAACTAAAATAACAATAACTTACACTTTAACCAACCCTCTAACAACAAGTATGCTAGAAAATGCATTTTCACATTTGCTTTTGATGCAAAAATGAAAGTTGGTTTTTCCAGGCATGTACAGAAGTTACCCACAATTCATCGGGTATGACTAAAATACGCAGCGGACATTTTTGGAACAACAGAGTAAACGGGGGTAAAAAAAGTCTATTGATTTTTTCTCAACACTGTAACCTATCATGTTTATATAACTTGAGTATAACGAAGAAAAACTGTATAAAAGATAATCAAGGTAGCCATTTCGTTGTCTTGAAAAATCAAACGCCAGCGAAGCGGACATTTTCTAGACAAAACGGAAAGATATAATATACATTTACAATTATTTTCATTGACATTTCAGTTTCAATTTCAATATTCTAAGGCAAACATAATGCATCGGTGATATTTATACTATAACGAGCACAGTGTAATCACACTAATAAATGTATTTAACGCTATCTATAACGTATTTAAATCAAATACAGTTTATGACATGTCTCATTTGATTTGATTGTTTGTTTTTGGAATGAAGTGGGGGTTACGTAACACAAAACTGTGTAGGTCATTTTGGCGACTCTTCAGTTTTACTGGTGGAGTAAGAACTCATGTGCCCCCTTTGCAAAATTGTTTTTGGCACAAACGGGCATCTGTGTATGTAATGAGCGATGTTTAGGCTATCTTGATAGGATCGTACATACACGTTCCACACACAATTACATCATATTCATACCATAGCCAAAATTGAATGCACGTTCCGTTGAAACAATATGAAACCCCAGAAAAAAACCTATGAACCAGCTTCTGAATGTGGCATTTCTATCGTTATTCCACAAAAAGCACCCCCCACCAGCCAAAAAAAAAAAAAAAAAGGAATGAGTACATCAATGGGCATGCTCTGGAGTGTTGGGAACTATTACCTGCACTCCAGTTACGCACTGTGCATGTATATGAATTCGATTTAACTCTGACACGTTTTCAACAGAAATGTCTTCAAACTATGATACAATAAATGTTAATGATTCTGTTAGAAACTTGTTTAGAATTTTATGATTTTTCGGTGAAAACGATATAGTTTACTTGTACTACACATAAGATCAAAGTGCTGAAGGCACTGAAGAAAAAACCGGATAAACTAACACATTTTCGATCCAGTTTCACAGGTAAATTAATTTCATATGTCGCGGTTTACATTTTAATATCAGTTAACCTTTGCTTTTTGAGACTTTTGTTTTTGAAAATAATCTAAAAGAGTAAAATAAACCCTCTTTTATGGGCAAATAATTTAATAAGTGGCATCCCCGATTTCTCTTTCATAAATTGGCTTTAGCAAATTCTTTTCTATTCAAATATTAATATTAAAAAACATTCTGTCAGTGACGTGTCTTCTACTTGAAATCTTCCTGGTTTGTATTTTTCGGTAACATGAAGAAAATGACAGTCTGTTCGTATCTTTCGGTAACAGGAAGAAAATGACAGTCTGTTCATTTGATCATGACTGTGAAAAATCATGTTTTGTGAACCAATTTTTCCTGCCGATAAAGATTTTGCAAGCAATCTGGTGGTTTATGTTTTAGACTAGTGCTTACACTTAGTATTTAATTCCAAAGAACATTTCTTAGGAGACCTTTAACGTTTGATTATATTATAATCACTATAACCGAAATACTTGGGAATTAATTTTAATTCCTGTTACTGTGAAATTTTTCGTTCATGGGTTTAAAATACTTCAGTAGCTCTATAAATTTTCAAAACGATATCCAGTATTTCCGAAACAATTAACAAAAGCTTTTAATACACAATCTTATAAATCTTAAAGTATTACGAGAACAACCCACCTAATCTCCAGAACATACATACGAAAAACAAGATAAATCAAAAGGCTGCAAGCTCTGTGGTATTTTCTGATCTTTGCAATCTAAATCGCACTGTATAACTGTATTATTTTCCTGTATAAGTTTATTTTATGTACTATAATTCTTCTTGCTTGGTACCAGAGTTTGATACATATGGAATTTTGCATGACTAGAGTTGCATCAAAAAATCTTTTATGTTCATTTTTATGACAGCCACACTTTATCCTTGCATATCGTGGCTATTTCCTTAACAAAGAATCTTTATAAAAAATAATTGCCTTGAATTTGATTTGAACCCCAGACAAACTAAACGAGCGCGTTACCCTCGCACCACGGAGAAGATATACGAACAATGCCTGAATAAAATCAAGTAATTCTAAATTTAGATTTTTCATTGCATTTTGGGTTTGTAATCCTTATCAATTTCGAGGTTTTTTGTTCAAGATAAACCTGTTGTTATACATTGATGTAAATAATTTAATAAAAATCTTCTCGCCAAAACAGTCCGACATGTATATATTCCACTGCTCGACAGTCAGATTTATTTGTTAAATACGCTCTCGACATCGCTTAAAATAGCATTTTCATTGATTAAAATGATATTCATCCGCGTAATTTGTGAATGTGCATTCATTGACAATTCTATAACCCAAAGCTACTTTTAAACTTTGAATGCGTTGTAATTTGTTGGATTCTTATAACAAAATGAAAATATTTCTTTCTTTTAAATCGCTAGTTTTCAGCTGTTTTAACCCATTACTTCATATACACGCCTTTTAACGCCTTTTTCACCCCCCCCCCTTTTTGTTGTCTCAAATGGTGAAAAAATGCCTTATTTAGGCCCCCAACACTTGTTTTTGTTTGAGAAATGTTGTTAAAAAAGTGACCACTTTTTCGGCGCGGCCCCCCAACCAAAAGATACATCAGGGGGTTGCCAGAAGGGGGATGTGCCCCCTTCTGTTTTGGGGGTTTGAAGGGGGGCGGAGTCCCCCTCATCGCCAAGAAAATTTTGGACTTTTGAGAGGCTATAAATTACCTCAGATTGATCATAAGGTAACGTGTAACCAACGCTGAAAAGCATTTGACTCTATCTCAATCTATTGAGAAGTTTCAGCACTTTGAAATCAATTATGATGGAAAAAATCAACGCAAAATAGTGATTTTTGGCAATTTTGAGATGTCCCCTCGTTGCCATGGTAACAGAAAATTTAAGCCTGAGCATGTTGTTGCAAGGGCATTGGTCCAGTCAACATTTGTGCCAAGTTTGATTAGTGTTGAAGCAGTTTTTATAGTATTATAGCAATTTGAACTTGTAACGAGAGACTTTTCAATGAAAACAGCCATTTTTCACAAAATGCTCATGAAGTAATGGGTTAAGAACTGCTTGTTGTTAGGTTTGTCGTGAAACCGCTGTGTCAGAGATTGACTGTTAGCTTTGTATTTCCTGATCTTCGATCAGAAATACAAAAAGGAATGGTAACATTCAATGAATGCAACACCCACACAAGCAAGCAACACAGGACCACAGCAAAATTATCAATGAAAAATTTAATTTCAGGCTTTCAAGTGGTAAATAAAAAGACTAAACAAAAAAAAATCAAACACAGGAAGAAAAAAGAGACAAAAGTAGAGAAAGGTTAAGGTTTTAGTGCTATAAAGGAAGAAAAGCAGGGTTCTCTTCCTAACTTATTTATGCAATGAAATGCACCTGATCAATATTTAACCATTGCAGTTTTTGAAACCAGTCACTCGTGTTTTCCAAAATAGTCGGGAAATGAACCTGACCTTTTTTATCAAAATATTTACAAAACTATTAACAATGATTATGCCATGATAAACAGGCTATAAGGAGTAAAAACAATGGTGAAGTATGCATTGCCCTTTCCCAAGTTTGTATACCGTCTAGGAGTTGGAAGTATTATAAAACAAAATAGATAAATACAAAATTCCTAAAGAAAGCCCAACACGACAAAATTGAAAATGTTGCAGCCTTGTTCATGGACGGTACTGGAAAGTGCAAGTTACCGTCCACGTCCCCTAGCACCGGCTTAAACAGAATTCAACATTTAACATGAATTGGTACACTTTTGAATTTTGAAACATCCGCAGATATGTTCATATGTGTTCAAACAAAGTTTAAGTAATGGTTGTTGTTTGAGGTGAGGTTAATAATATCTTACTGAATTCTTAAAGTTACTTTTACTTACCTGCCCTTCACATTTGTCTTGCAAGTATCATGATTTTGTTTGTTTCGTTTAATTTGAAAGAATGTTAGGGTTTAAAGAACAACAACTATATAATCAGTTTTAATTTTATTTCACTAGTCACGACAATAACCCTGTTGTGGAAGCTTGACTGTGTCGGGGGCTACGTCCTGTGAACGTTGCCGTCGCCTTGTTTGTCTTTATTCCAGTTTTCCTTTTTTTACTCTTATAACGCTCTCCATTTCTTTTCCACCGGGAAGCTTCAATATATTGGTAACATTAAAGCACAGCTCAATTGACCCATCACTAGTACGGAGGCCTTCCAATAAGAAAGAAATTTATCAGGATATCTGCTAAATCAATAATGATATTAATAATAATATTAAAAGAGCCATATTGTAACTCTTTTCCGACCTTCTTGATAATGTTTACCATGTGCATGAAACAGGTATCAATTACCTTTAGTTTTGAATGTCAAGATCAAAACGTAGTAATCTTCTCATCAACAAAGTTTACATCCAATCCGGATAAATATGCAAGTATGTATGTAAAATGAGAAATATTAAATTTCAGATCTATCTAGCAAAGGAGATCGATTTTTTCTTATAGAATTTTAATAATATGCACTAGACATACATAAGAAATATTAACTAATAAAGTTGAAGCCTAAATTTCCTATAATGAGGCCGGATTCATTCTCTATTTAGCTAGTGCTTTCAGTGCTTTGATCAGAGTTAAAGAGAAAACTCTGGAATAACATTCTTAGAGTGCGTGTGATTTTTATGCTTACAATACTCAAGTTCATGTTCGCTGTATAAAAGGTATTACAAAGTTTTTTTTCCAGAACGAGTGTCAGATAAACCAAAGTGACCTTTGAAAAAGGACCCATTACACTGATTGACAAAGTAAATTTTCTTAGCCTAGATATCATGATATTTTAACCATTACAAAGTTAATACATAATATTTAATAATTACACGAAAGCTCTCAAATTAACATAGAATATTTGTAAAATTTGTGTATGTCAGTTTCCAACTCCGTACGTTTAGCTAAATTCATCATTGTAATGGAGAAAAAAACATGATTACAACAATGTAATGCTTTAAATATATTGAAATTGCTTTTGAAAGATTTTTCTCACAAGAACATATGTGAACAACAAGAAATTTAACAAACAAACCCATAATTTGCTTTTAAATTTATGGATTGTTGGTATATTCCACTTTCGCACTTTCGTTGCTGCCGATACACAAAAAATTCTCCGTTTCGCTTTTTAGTCATCCCGAGAATCATCACGTGACCGTTGTTTTTATTCAGATTTGCAAACTGAAAGGTGTTTAAACGCTTTTCCCACAAAATTGGAGAAAATATGTATTTCAAACGATTTGCCAATCCAAAGAACACATATCAATGTATCACTGATTCTGTTTGAATGTCCCTAACACGCAGGTAACAAAAAATTATCGGTTTGTGAAATTTTACTTTTTTTTGTGACATTCGGCCGTACCTCAGTGGAGTACCTTTAACTTTGAGTAAAATATTTCTATGGCAGAAAGTTATTGAAATTGAAAGTAAGAGTTTAGAAAAATAAGTGAGTTATGCGAAAGAGTGCAATACTAGGATATCAACAAATAAACGCTAAACGTTATTTATGCTATACAATACCATTACAAGTGTCCTTGTTTTGATAACAGCAGGAAACGTTTTTTGAAACATAACTATTTACAGAAACATAAAATACTATTGATCTTCTTATGAATACTGATGTTAACATTCCAGATTACAAAACACTTTGTTTATTTATTAAAGAAATTATATTAAGATTCAAATGAGCCAAAAATGGTATAAATTTAATGCTGTGGAGAACCCTATTGAAGTATTTGTTTTAATACTGACTCTCCCGCAATATTTATGTTAACAATTTATATATCATGTTATTTTGATACTGTCTGATTCTGAAGCCTCATTTATTATGTACATGTAATTGTATTATTACCTCATGTTGTCATGTTTGTATGATCTGAGTGAATAAATGAAATTGAAATTGAAATCAATTGGCAAAATTCTACGTGATAGTGCAATTAATTAATACAGATTAATTAAATACACACCAAAGTACAATAAAATGCAAACTGAAAGTGTTTGCTGAAACAAAATTTAAACCATTTTCCCTTGTTTAAATATAAATCGGTCGTGGCGTTATAATTTCAATTTGATTAAGAAAATTTATTTAAATTTAATCTTTTAGTGTAGAAAGAAAGGAATCTAGATAACAAATAAATTTTCAAAATCGTTACAATATTCATTTGTTTTAATCAAATGTTAAGATTGGTGTAGCTATGAGTTGCAATTCTTTACCCGATGATTGTTTTTCTTTTATGACTAGACTGTACAGGTTTGGTTCAGTTTTACCAACAAAAGCAATCATGTATCAAATATTCTTATTCAACAACGAAACGACATAAAATAAAATGACAACAGCCAAAGAAAAAACAAACAACATAAAAAATACAACAACCACAACATCAACAACAACAACAATAACAGCAACAACAACAACAAAACAACAAACATAAAAAAATTTAAAAAAAGAAAGAAAAAGGAGTAGAAAATCGACGGCTTTAACTATGATAAGCCATATGCTGAAAATTATTTCAGCAACATATAGGGTATCAATAACAACTAAACTCATTGTATCTGACAGTTTTGTTTGTTGTTTTTACAGGTTATTAAGGAAGAATGCGTGATCTTATTCTCTGTAGCGGTACTTATTTTGCATTTGTCAAGAAAATTAAATGTCTTAGTGTCATATTTACTTTTTATTTCCACTTTTCGGTGATTATAACATATATTACAAATTTATACATATACAAAATATAAACAATATTATTATTCAATAACATGACAAGAAGCATGTTTTACATAAGTACAAAAATGCTTTATATACAATATTTTTATGAAATTTTACATGTATTATAATAACGTTCGATGTGAATTTAATACACGTTAAACATGTGGTCGATGCATTCAAAAATTCACAGAATGATCAAGCTAATAATAGTTTCAATTATTAGAAATGCAGGATTCAAGCAATACAATAACCTAATGACTTTATAACGCTTAATCAAAATATTGAAATTTAGGAAAAATCGTAAGAATAATAATGCAAAACAGACTGACATAGCATAGTGTATGTATGTGTCATATGAATAATTTCTGATATATTTTTCAGTCTTTGTACATATACTAAAATGACATTAAACACTTATCAATTGTTCTATTCCCTTTTTAAGATGTCTTGACGTAACGTAATAAAAGATATCAATAAGGAAGACAGAAACTAATATATAGTAAGTAAGGAAGGACACTAATTTTAGAGGTATTTTGTTTTAACAAAATACTTTATATGCCCTCTGTACAGTACAGATTAAGTTATATGTTAGGTTTATATAGCACCGTGACATGCAAGCATCTAATCCAAGAATGTTCAAAATGTGTGGATCAATAAGGCACCTAAGAAAATGTTCTGAGCTATTACAGCACATGTGTCGCAATACTGACTGTCCAAAGTTTCAGAAATGTTCGTCTGATTTCATTAAATAATGGACAATCGGATATAATATGCCTATTTATACCACAGCTTTGCCATTGGCAAACTTGGCAAGTTATCTCGTTACATGTACTAAAGAATGTAAGTATCCTAATGCCGTTGAGGACATGACGTATATGAATTTTTGTATCTGCTAAAAGGTATAACCATAGAGGGTGATACTGCAATATGAATTGATCGAAATCTGCAGAATTCTAAATCAGATTCAATTCTCGCTTGCCTATCAATATCTTAGTAGGAATAAATACTGTTTCGTATTATGTTTTTCCAAGTCCATTTGGTTGGGAACTCTGAAAATTGGATATAGTCATTTAAATACTTGAATAACCCATATTTGACCAGTATCTTGCATATATCAGAGATGAATCATAGTTGATGCTTAGCTCCTTTTAGCATAAACATATTTAACCGCATATCAAATATGCACTTGGTAAGGCAATTATTTGGTATTTGGCATAGTTTCTGGAGAAAACAGTTTTCTTTTATCTATCAGGGATTCAAAAAACGCCAGCCTTTGCCAGGGCCATATCTGTGCGGGTTCTAGTTGGTAACTTTTAGATAGATTTTGCTGCTAGTCGCAAGAAGCTTTCCAATAATAATGAATCCTTCTGTGTCAAGTTATGCCAGAGTTCGCATCCATACAATGCGACTGGAATTGTGACTTTTTTGACCAGGCCTGAAAGGACTAACCGATTTACTTCCCCTGGTTCAGATTCTATGGACAGAACCGAGAACAGGGATGACTTTGCCTTTTTGCATCGCGCATTAACCGCATTAGAGCAGCGAAATGAGTCATGGAGCTCAATACCAACATGTTTGCAGTTTTTAGTGGATTCTAAAGAGGATGTTCCAAAATTAATTGAGAAATCGGATGATTGTGAGTCACCAAATACAATTAGTTTTGACTTTGAGTCATTAAACTGATATCTCCAAAGTGACGCATAGTTTTTGACTATGTCTGTACACAACTTGAGTGACATCATATTAAGGCATAATAAGGTAAGCTCATCTGCGAGGGTAGGGTTACCACACTGCAGTTGACCTATGACGCACCCGTTATTACTTTGTTATGGAATGTTTAGTAAGTCGTTGATATATAAGAGGTAGAGCCAAGTGGATAATACCTCTCTTTGATGTACGCCTTGAAGAACTGGGAAGCTTTTATACCTAACACCATTTACAAAAAAAACAGCTTTTCATGTCTGAATAGCTGGCAGATATTGTTCTAACGAAGTGCCCATTGGCCCCTAAGTCTAAGAGCTTAGCAAAGAGACCATTATGCCATACTGTATCGAAAGCGGCGCTAGTATCCAAGAAAAATGCAAAATCTTGGCTTGAATGTTCTTTGTAATGAGCAATTGTTTCTTGGAGATTGAATGACAGGGTGATTGATCCTAGATGTTCTTGATAGGCGTTTTGTTGAATGTTTGGGAACTGTGTGCCGCTATTTTTGACCCAAGTCTTTAGCCTAACATGAACTACGCTTTCAAACAATTTGTAAATTACCGGTAGCAGGGTAATTGGACGATAACTGCTTTGTAATGTTATTTGTTTTCCATTTTTAAGCACAAGGATAATTACTCCTTGTTTACATTGGGTAGGGACATAGGAATATTTCAGTATAAAAGATATTTTAGGTATTCAAGCAGTTTGTGACCACCATTAATCAAATGTTCATGTACAATGCCGTCCAATCCCGGTGCCCTTCGCTGTTTTAGACACTTAACAAGTTCTTATAACTCAGACATATCTATCTCTTTAGTCAACATATCTACACATGTATAATTTTCAGGCTTTAATATGAAAATAGCAATACGATTATTTATAGTTTCATTTTGGGAATGATCAAAATCCACATTGTCTTTCGGGCATAATGTTTTTTAAATGCATTTGAAATTTCATATGGGTCTCTGAATGAATTTCTGTCTAGGGAAATTTCAGTTATCAAGACTGTACGCCTATTTTTCTTTCTTTTCACAAGTTGCCAGAATAATCGCATATCACATTCTGCTGCATTATTCAATTCATCGTTATACTTTGTTTTACAATCCGAAATAGCTTCTTTTGCGCATTTCTAAATTCAAGTTTAGCATCTTTATATGACCTGAAAAAAACAATTTGAAGCATCGCGTGGTCTCCCGGCGGCCATCCCGCGCCTAGTAATAAAGACAAGTTTTATTGATACATTCAGTGCATTTCTGCCACTGTACATTCTGGTTATACGGTAAGGAATATGTGTCTACAGGAAAGGTGAAAACTGATAATATCGGCAAATGATCAGATACAAGACATATTTCATCATCAAAGACACACTTCGAAAGAAGAATATCTTGTTGCTGCTTGCTTATGACAATATAATCAAATGTAGTTTGAGCTGAGCGAAATGTATAGGTACAACCTGCAGTTTCTGCTGGCATGGCACCATATTCACTTGGAAGCGTGAAAACGCTCTTTGTCGTTTATTTACACACTCTATAGCTAAATCAATGTTCAAATCGCCAGACAAGACTACCATACCTGACTAATTAAAGCGAAAGTACAAACTGTGCAAGGCATCAATACAATTGATATAATCTTCATATTCATAGTTAATTATAGGTATGTAAACGGCAAATATATATATGGGGAGTGCGTTATTCAGTATAATTTCGATAGCAGTTATACGGTCATGGATAATGCCCTCAATATGTTTTATTGAGAAAGCTTATTCTTTCTTATAAAGTATTGCAGCACCCCCTTTACCACATCGTGATTTTTCAATAACATCATTTGAACATGTAATACAGGACAAGTAATTTGCATGGAAAGAATTTAAAAATCATTTTGACATATTTTCAGTTTATGCTCTGTTATGACAGCAATGTCTATATCATATTTGTCTAGTAAAACACTTAAGCTGCCTGCCGAAGACATAATACCTCTCACATTCCAGGTAAGAATATTACACTTTTCTTTAAATAAAACGTCCATTTTGTCTTGAGTGAGCAGACATAGTGTACTAATAAATGTAAATTAACTTAAAAGTCATCATTTGTGTAGTGATGAGTAGGCTGGTGATTGTCGCTCTCTTCTCATTTATTGTCGGCAATCCATCGACGACAGTACATTTTCCCTGTGGTTGCCGAGTCTTTTTCTCACAGGATAATGGGGTATGTTGTGTACTTTTGGTCTGTCGTGACTAATGTTTCGTCTATACTAATGGGTGATGGCTTTGTAACCTTCTCTATAAATCCTCTCTGTTCCTGCTCGTGAATTATATCTCCATATTTCTGGGTCTTTTTCAATCTATTTATAACAGATAGGTTCTGCGTCGACTTATCATTTTGTTACTTAATAGAAAGGGATGGTCTCTTTCCATGGTAATTTAGCAATGTATTGTCTATTACTGTACGTAATACTATTATCCTGATACTCTCTTGTTTTCTCAAAGTGAAACTGTTGATGTGGTTTCTGTTCAATTCCAATGGACTCTACCTCCCAAACTTTCTCTAAATTTACAACATCTTGTATTTTCAGAGTCATAACGTTCACCATGTATATGGGAATCGACGCGTAATACATCTGAGTACTAGTATCAGTTTTCAATGGTCCTGATAAAATGTATCCGATTTAAGACTGTAAAGCTATAGGCCCATCACCTCTGATAACTTGATCTTGTACTACGTCCCAGTAATGAACAGCACCAACTAGAATCTCAATTTCAAAATTGTCATAATCTCCTGAGACATGGATGTGCGAGTTTGAGCCCTTTCAGGATAAAAAGGTGAACATCATGCTTGCGATAAAATTTCAGAGCATGTAAAATGTTAGGCACTATCAAAACATTTATGGGAATATTTTCTTCTGACGTTTCTTTATATGCGGTAGTTCTGCTTAATTGTCGCACGCGGCGCTCTGTATCTCCGAATCCCGACATGTATAATAATTCGCTTCCGGTGGGCTCCAATTGTAAATTCCTAAATAGGAATTCGTGTTCACTTATAAATGAACTTTAGGAACCTTCATAGTTTAGTCCGGTTCGCGGGACAAAATTGTTGTGTAAATATAAATTAAAACAAATTGCACTTGGTTCTTCAATTACGTTGTTTTAAGTCCTGATTACCAGAAGTCAACTCATATAATGACGTTAATACAATAAGATATCTAAGCACATGCGTGTGTACGTAATACATAACACATATGAGTTTCATAGCGTAAAGTTAATGGTTTAATTTCCTGTTACATGCATATCACCTGAAAAAGTAGTGCTTAAAATAAAATTATTATTCATAAAAGCAGCAAAATGAAAACAAAGTGATATTTTGACTTGCATACAAAATACTAAATCTATACTATCTATACACAACAACTTAATTACTGCTAAAATTTAACAGAGAAAAAATAGATCAAAAATAAAAAGTTGTTGAAAACAAAAACATTTCTGAGGTATAAATGCCTTTAACTGACACCAATTAAGCATGGAGTGAGTGTAAGGAATTGCCACAAATAAATATCTTATTACCACCAATATAAAATAAATCTCAACGTACAATTGAAATAAACTTTGCAATTCGAGGAGTTTAATACCTTTCAACTAAGATGGATCCGTCTTCCGGTTGTTGTTTAAAACACATTAACTATTGAATATCTGGAATATCCGTAATTCAAGAGAAATCAATTTATTTCCCAACTTTAATTTCCCAGAAGAACTTTAAGAGCCACAAAACGTCATTTCTTCAAAGAGAGGAGGGCTGACTAAAGGTCAGTCAGGAGGACGAACATTGAGGCTGACCACATGGCCAAAATTTGAACAATCTTGGTAGAGCCTTTAGGGTTGCAGGTAAGATGATATATTCATGTTTACTGTTTACTGCAAAACAAATGATGTCCCTAGAATCATATTTTGATCAATCTCAATAGAATCTTGTATGCCAAATACGGTACATAATTTTCGGCCTTTGGATTTCAGGGAGAAGGTTATTCTAAATACAAATAAAAAATTCCATGATGATCATAATTGAGATGATTTCTGCCAAGTAATTTAAAAACGCATTAATTTAAATATTATGGAGAGGGCATGCTTATAACTTTCAAACGCTTGACCTGGACCTTGTATCAACAAAGGTATTGGTATCTGTGCATGGCCTAATAATGGTGACCACTTGTGTCAAATGACTTAAAAACATTTGCAGCGGTTTAAAAGTTATTGAACGGACAAAAAGTGATGAGGATGGACAGAGGCATTCCTTAATTAGCCTCCTTTGCGGAAATTGGATTAAAACAGATGACTGGGTGATGATAATATCTCTCACTTTCAAACAGGCTTAGCTTAGAAGGTTCAGAACTTTTTGGGGGAAAATGAAGATAAGATAATAAAAAGTGTACCCGAGAGACTCTGTCCTTGACATTCCTCATCAACCTTGTACATAATTGATTCTATATCATATATTTTGTCCACTTTGTTACAAGACAAAAGTAAAAAGTTGTCTTAATTCCAATCATTATTCCATGGAGGCGGTATTTAATCAATCATATGCAGTGTTTGTTTGTTCACGCTTTTGGTATAAATGGCAGCCTCCATCAGGTGGGGAAAAAGTGGTCACTTTTGTAATTTTTGGAAAAATCAAAATCATTTGCAGTATATGTAGTTTGAAACAATCTTAAGCAATTAATTAAGTATCAAAATAAAATTAAAACTTTGCATATATCCTGCACTGTTCACTGAAGTTAAGTACCAGTCAAAGACCATGTTTATGTATTCGGTGGTGTTTTTTCCCTCAATTTTTTTAGGGAATAAAACTGGAGAAACACTAATGAGCCGTGATATGACATTTCCAACTTAGTTGTCAAATGACTTAATCGTAGAAACATAACGTCAAAGCTGATGGTTTTTTGTTTTTAAATTAAACAACGCGCGCTTTTCAAATCAAAACTGTGCAGATTTTAAAGCAATGCGCACATCGGTTGTAGGTTAGCAAAAAAAAAACGTAACTGCACTAAAATAATTAAATTGTTCACCACAATGATGACGGTTTTCCGCAGTTCAAAGATATGGGTGGACATGACTCATTTTTACAGCGTAAATATAAAGTTCAAACTGCGCTAATGAACTTATCCTGATAACTTTAGACCTCTTAAAAACACTCGCTGAATCGTGATCTTACGTACCAAGGAAGAGCATTTCAAGGAAAACTATGAGTTGACAAGTCTAATTTCATCTATACAAGCGACACATATTCACCAAGCATGTGACAACACTTCCAATGCTTACTAATTTTAAATAGATTTACAATAATTACATGTAATCTTTTGATTGCAATTTCATTTCCAATGTCAAGATGTTTTCCAAGTTATTCTATTTATTGTAACATGTCGTGGCTAAGATGTATACAAATCGGAATAAACACCTTGATGTAGATATATAAAGGAAGATATCACTTCATTAGATATAATTGTTTTATATAACAGACACTCCACACAAGAGTATATAATTGAGGGCAATTGATAAGTGTAGTTGATGTGGGAGTAAGACCCTTGAAGTTGTTAAAATCCCGTCATGCTTTATATAACATTAAGTGGAAAACATAATTTCATTGAAATTACATCATTTATAAACATAATGTAAGTAGCATGCCCTTAAAAGCCATACTTATTTCCATAAAAAATAGGAAAATGTATTTAAAAGCAAAATATTGTGAAGTGTACAAAGCAAGTAATTTACACATTGCATGCATTTCACGTAAATTACCAAACAGATGTCAAAATAGGCAAAGTAACCCCTATTCTATTAGTCACACAGTAGGCATATAGTGTTTTTTATCTTGTCAATATTTGTGTTCTTTGCTTAAATTTACCCTGTCAAGTCGTTGCAATAGTTTATGCTAATAACTAAGACATTTTATTTCGTGAGATAAAACCCATATCACTCAGAATATTTCACTCATGGCGTTGTGAAAAAGCTTTGTCGAGTTTTTTTTTGTGGCCTACGTATAATTTCATGATTCCATAAATGTCCTAAAAATGTTTTGTTTGCCTTGTTCTTTGAAGCATATTTCTTGAATCAAAGACAACACCTGTGCTAAAATAACAGAAAAATCCCCGCAATGATAACTATAAGCTGTAACATATTTTGTTTTGCGTTGTAGTAAGTGTAGCCGTTAAACATATGGCATCACTTTCTTTACGTGGGTTTATTTCCAATGCCTTAATAAAATTATCTATCATGATCAAAGAATTAGGGGCATATGGCCGAGTGGTTAAGGTCGTTCACTTCAAACCACTTGCCCCTCGCCGCTGTGGGTTCGAATCCTGACAGGGACTTTCGATTCTTTCATGTGAGGAAGCTATCCAGCTAGCTTACGGAACATTGGTGGTTCTACTCAGGTACCCGTTCGTGCCCGAAATAATGCAAGGAAGGGCACCTGAGGTCTTCCTCAAAGCTGGGACGTCGCCAAATGACATATGCTGTTTCGGTGTGACGTAAAACCCAAAACAAACAAACAAAACAAAAGCTAAAATAATTGTTAATGTGTTTACGTGAATATGCTATGTACATGATCACGTAACAATGTCATAAAACATCGTTATGTTAGGATGTTTTCGGGCAAATTCATTTCTTGCGTATGTAATGTAAGTTGGCGATTTGCCGCAATCTTTTCACGCGGTTTCATTTATGACATAACCTTGCGTAACAGCCACACACTTTAAATGCATAAACCGCTAGTGCATCAGCGTGGATAAAAGCTGTCTTAATTTTGTTATAATTATGATAAGTATGCGTTTCCAGACAGAAGGTTATAAATCTTAGTACGAACAAACAACAAACGAACTTTCAAGCTATTGAACATCAATAAATAAACAGAATTTGTAGATGCTGGATTTACAAATTATAAGGGACTATACAAACATGTTAGCTATATCCATAACGTCATTTCAAGAAACTTATCTATACAAATAATTATAATACCGCTGAAAAAACACATGTAAAATTGTCACTTCGATGGTATTTCAGTTCGATGGTATTTCACTGTTAGTCTAGACTTGTATGATATAAATATTTTCTGAGCTACTTTGATAATAATTTCAATATTGAAATTTGAATGTGTTTACGCACGTAGTAGTATATGTCATGCAAAACGCTGATTTGGTTTAATCCGTGTGACTTTCCACTTTTGAATGACGTCGTCACCGACGCCAAATAAAACGACATCGCCAATAATGTTCAATAGTGTTACATATCAAGTTTTCATTGTCCAAAATTAATTAAATGTGTCTTTAATTATTAAAAATAGAATCCATTTTGAGAATCATTGAAAAACGTTAAATGTTTAATTTATGTTAGAAATGTCATGTTGTCACGGCTCATATACTTTTTCAGATGGAGGAATTTGGTCCTTATTTGGATGTAGACACCACTAATATGACACTTTTAAGTATGATTTTTGGTGCTTTTTAATATGTTTTACTCAATCAGATTCGGAGAGGTACTCTCTTGGTATGATTCACTTAACATGAAACCAGTTACATTTATATCTTTTTAAACATTAGTAAAGATAAAGTTTGTAGTTTTGCTAACTGTAAAAAGATAAGGCTACCAGTGTCGACTTTCCATCCAAAGTCTTCAACCACACAAGCTTCTGTCCACCTGGATTGGTCAACAATGTGTGTTCGTATTTAGCTTTGGTCCTTTGGACTTGGTCCTACCATATCTTGACTCTATCAATGTATAATACTTTTGGGGCTGCAATTTATCAATATTGATTTGTTTGCGTCACACTTTGAGCATAAGTCAATTGAAAATAGGAAAACACTTGAAACCCAAAATGGCAAAATTGATAAAAGAGTAAAGGGGTCACCGACTCAATTTTTTCGGTACACGTGATTTTATTTCCCCTACCCTTTTGGATAAAAGTCACGCTATCACGGGGCCTTTATGATTTCTATGTCATTAAAACGATCACACTGTATCAAAATCCCGCTATAAACGGAATATTTCGCCATTATGACCACTGCGGAAAATATATGGATACAATAAAGGGTACGGAATTCCGAATATTATAGATAGACAGGCAAAATTAAGTGAAATTTGAATACTTCGATATACGAGACCGTACGTATTGCGTGATCCGTACACTCGTAATATGCGGGAACTTAGTATGATGTCCGTATTTACTAAAATACGGTTTTTTTTAATAACAAGGCTAGATATTATCAAAATATGACTTTTTTGGTTTTGTAAATATACATTTTGTATACAAAACAGAGAATAAGGATGTACTTCAGAATGACCCACTTTCTACAAGAGGAAAGCAATAATAGTCTGATCTGACATTTGTCCGAATAACACTTTAAAGAGTAAAACCTTGAGTAAAATGTAATATTTCCCTGTTTTATTAACATGTTACTTGCATAATGATTTTATGTCGGTGAACAGAACATATAAAACATCGACAGATCCCCTACAATGGCCCGTAGCATGTACTGATAAAGAAATAACAATATATATTGAAATATCTTTATTTTGTATAAAGATTTACAACGCAACACTCCTTTGTGCAGTATCTAGCTCAGGACCGCCTGGTTCGCTATATATGTTCTGCTAAACATCCGCAGACGTGTATTTACAGCGTTTCATTATATTTCATGTTTAAAATACTGTTTTTAAGTTTTCCTGTTCAAAATAAATTCTACCATAAATTTGACTATACAGCGAATAATGAATATTTGCGAAGTCCGATTTGATTTTGATGTTGTTAATACAGCGTTTATGGTGAATCCTCTATTAAACGTTATTTTTAATAGAATGATATTCTAAAATGATCAGCAAAACGAGAAAAAATGTATTAAATATGTTTATTTACATGTAGAATCGAACATGCTACATCTGTTATCCAACACCCTCTGAGCTAACGTTTTAAACAAGACTGTTGCTTCACGCTAATATAATTGATGAATCGTATATTTAAATTTGTCAATATTTCGCACAGTTATTTAGCATATACTCTGTCAAATTGTTGTAATAGTTTTTGCTTACAAATGTGTATAGCTTAGCAAATTTTGTGTAGACACGTATTAATTTATGATTGAATTTCCGTAAATTTCTAAATTAACATAAAAATATATAGTTGCTTTTTGCTCCTTATGGCATATTTCTCGATTCATGTTTATTGATTATAATGTATTACAATTTCAAAAAGTTACACCTAAATGATAACTCTCCGCTGTATTTGTTTGCGCAGCGTACGCGTTGTCGTTGAACGCCTGGCGTCATTTTCTGTACATTTGTCTGTTTACAATTCCATATGAGGTTATTTATCATGCTTTGAAACAAGAAGAAAATTTGTTTGTTTTTCGTACATTTTTTTTCAGCAAACATCAACATCACAAAATGGAAAGGCGATAATAAATTCAATAAATTTGCACTTCGACCAAGCCTATGATAGACAATTGTTGTTTCGTTCACTGCTGACAGTTCCTGTGTGCTCAAGGAACACGTTATATTGAAATGTATTTGTATTTAGACTTTACTAGCCTAGGTTCAAGTCTTTGCTTCTGTTTAGAAACCCATGTATATATCAATCAGAAATTGTGACGTGCTCATAAAAAATAGCGCGTATGTTATGAATAAGCAAAATATCAGGCTAAGATTTTAAATATAAATATGCTTTTTCATCGTAATGTCCCAATTCAAATTTTAAGCATTTGAATTGGGACATTGTTGTTGATTTTTCATATGCATAAGTAAAGCTCTAGAACAATTCTCCTGGTAAGCTGAACATTATTGCCGCACTTTGAAGACTCAAACGTATCTGCATTAGTCGAATTTCGTTACAAAATTACTCAAGGGTGGGGGAAATAAAATCACGTTTACCGAAAAATTTGAGTCGGTGACCCCCTATTTTTTTAGTTATTTTGACTAAGTATACATTTTAAAGGACCTTTAAAGAAAAAAATCAAAAATTTATTTTAGGAATTTTTAAATAAGTCGCTTTAAAGCCGAAAATTGCGGCTAAACTGAACGTCAAATTTTACACAAAATTGACAGTTTTCTTACCATTTTTCTAACAGTTTTCGGCGTAAAACGATAAATTTTATATTAGCTTAAAGGAAAAAATAATTTCCGTCGAATGCTGTAAAATTTAAGATATTTTGTCCGCCAATGGCGTGGAAATTCCCGTAACAGTTGCCAAGGATACGCAACGACGTCATATTCAAAAACGGGCTTTGATGGTCAACTATGACGCCGTGTGTACACAAATTGGCTTAAACTATTGAAATAAAATCAACGGAACCTAATCAGAAATATGATCAACTTTTTGCATGTCAATTTTCAAGACGCTTCTCGAAAGTTCGCAAAGTGTCACGTTCTACGTATACCTTAACTATGTTTAAACGTTGTCATTATATTTATAGTTCATAACACACGATATATTTCTAGTATCATAGTACAATTATAAAATGTGCAAATCTCATAAGTGCAAAGCGGACAAGCGGGGAGAAGGTGGGAGTGGCGGGAAGTCTAAATATAAATGCCGTCGTTATGTAAATTGTCATGTTAAATGTGGTTGACCTTGCGTGCCGAACATGAATTTAAAGTTGGAAGTGCATCATTCAAACAATAAGGAAGATACATGATAGTGTTAAGTATGCGTTGCACACGTTTTGTTTCACTCACGATCTGACCGCAAATGGTGATGCAGTCGTCCAGACGAAAAATAAGGAAGAATACAAATTAAACATCGCTTAGTCGAACAGAAACGTGAAAATTCAAATCTCGTTATCACGAAAATGATACAAAATTGCGAACACACAAACGATCCATTTGGTTCTGTAAAAGTGCAGGTTAACACTGCATGCTTATAGTTATCTCATATGCCGTGAAAATATACGTTTTACGAATTATTTTCTTTTCACGGAAAATGACCAAATCTAGAGGAAATGTGCTAACTGTTGAGGCCTATTACTGCTTAGAAATAATAACATTCGTTTTTATAATAAAAAATATATATCTCACAGGAATTTTGAGTTAAAATAATCAACTTGTTTCGAAGTAACATATTTTTTAAAAATTTTACTTTATTGCTAAAAAACAAAAAAAAAAAAAAAATAATTGAAAACACTTTGCTAATAAAATGGTATTGATTGGTGTAATTGCTTATGGGCTTTTGCTATTTCAATCAGAAAAAAATATATTTGACTTGTAATTGATTATCTAATGCAAACTATTTTAATATTCAATATCCGACAAATAAGGAACGTGACGCTAACCGGGGAAATTTGGATACCATTGAACTATTGTTGAAATAAATTTAATCTATGCAAACTGTTTATAAGTAATCGGTACTAACGACGAGGTATGATCAAAACGTTCTCGGCCCGATATACTTCTAGCCACTATCTGGCATTTACACACAATGCATCGATACCGATATCTTATTAAAGATTACTGACGGGGTTACACGCGGTTTAACACATAAAACAGTTACATAAAACAGACCTTGATCAATAGAGGAGTGTGTCATTTAAACCAAAAGGAGAAAGTTGAAATCATAGCCTTCATTAAGTACTTGTGTAAGAAAAGAATGTCCCCAAAGGAAATCCATAAAGACTTCATGGATACACTTGGGAAGGAGTCCCCTTCCTAAAGCACTGTGAAAAGAAATGGGCTGCTTAATTAAAGACGGTCAGGGATAGCATTGGAGATGATGAGCAGCCTGGGCGGCCATAAGAGGCCACCAACGATGAAACTGCCGAAGCTGTGCATGATCTGGTCATGTGCGACAGAAAGCGAGACCTGCGAACCATTGCTAGGGAAGTGGGTATAAGCTTTGTTTCTGTTAAGGTAAATTTGTCTATGGCATGCCAAAAGTTCTGCTAGATTGGTCCCTAGTCAGTTAATTGACGACAAGAAACGGACCTGGCTTGACATTTTATGATTATTTTGTCTCTCTACAAGGATGAACCTGATTTTATTTACCTATTTACCAGATCGTACTATAGGATAAAACATGGGTCCATCACTTCGATCCAAAATTAAAAAAAAGCATGCAGTGGAAGCAACCTGGCCCACCCCTCCGAAGAAATTTAAGAGGGTGCCATCTGCAGGGAAGATTGTGACTTCAATTGTTTGGGATAGTCAGGTGATAATCATGATTGACTATCTTGAGCAAGGTCATACCATAAACGGTACGTACTATGCAGATGCGTCAAGAAATCGTGCATAAAAGGAGGGGCAAACTGAGAACTTTTGGCGAGAATAAGCTCCTTTTAAATGCTATAAATCCAACACATTTACAGGATATTGATACGATAATGTAATAATGAAGAAATAAATGATTGTCTAAAAAAACACTATTTACACAAAAGTTTACATGTAATTGTATTCTTACTTGTTATGCTAAAAGATTTCGGATACAAACCAAATAATGAGTAAAAATACAGAATAAAAAGAGTATCTGTGTTAAAGAAAGTACTTGTTCAAAATAAGTTTAAAGTACAAGATACAAATTATGTACAAAATTATCACAACGTCAAGATGTTTATGTTACAGCTTATATGAAAAAGTCATAGCTTCATAACATACATTACGGAAATAAATTATCCTTTGATATTTTGTCATCCTAACCTATTACAACTGATGGACGTATATCTTAGGAACAAAAAAATCCTATACGTAGATGATTTCTAATTATAAACCGAATTCCATCCCAAGTGTATTCTTAGCAGTGTTGAGTTTCGAAGTAGGTTATCGTTAAATCAATATACTC
>NW_026860553.1:0-36881 GCF_026571515.1 Ruditapes philippinarum | reverse complement strand
TTTTTAAAAGTGGAAACTGATAGGGGGGGAAAAGGGGCATGGATCGATCAGACCGCGCGGACGCGCAGGCTAGTCTGGATCCATGTCTGGTCGCAACCCCATATGTTGGTTTTGTCTTGACGCTGCTCAATTGTAATTGACTATGCACAAGTTACAAAAATAAACAACTTCCTTCTTTCCTTATTATACATGTATATTTTAATATGATGTTACATACCTATTTCGCCACTATTAGTGACTCTGAGACATTTATAAGTTTAAAAAGGGCCAATATGTTTGCTTTTTAATGTCCAAGGTCATTAAAGATAAAGACCTTTTCGCAGTACCCTAGGCAGGTGCTTGAACAACTGGTATGACAGCATAATATGTTTTGGTAAGGAAGTACACTAAGAAGACTATTGCATGAAACTGACACTTATATATTCCATCCCAGCTCATGAACGTATATTTGGCCTTAATCCGCCACTGTACTTATAACTGCCCCATACGAGAATATTTTTTCTATTAGACTGTATACATATATAAACTTATATTGCATAATCCTTTACTACTTGTATTTATAATCTTTCAACTGCAATTTATGTATTAAGCGCTTAGTACGTATTACGCAGTATCTATACGGAAAATTCCGATGATAGGCGAATCGTGGAAAAATTCCGTTGATATCGATAACAGAGTTCTCGCCCCTTAACAGTTCACAAATCGCTAGACATAGTTTAAATTGTTTATCATAATGTAAGATGATCAAACATAATCCACAAAGCCTCAGACACCGAGCTTTATTTAGCATAAACACTGAATAATGGATATAAGCAAAAGCTAATAGTAATATCGCCATGAGCTATACATCAAATAAGTCACATTTTAACAAAATCCATCAGGGAACAAAAAATAGTCAATTTTAAATGACTTCTACATAAAAGTAATACAAAAAAACTAAACCTTAAATGGTTTGTATAGAACATGAAGAAAGGTAGCTTAATACATAAAGGTATATGACGTTAACATTTTAGTATTCCAAATGGCTTGTTCCAGTTTAATAGTTATCTCTCGATGAAAGAATTGGTCACTACGAAATATTTGAATGAAATAATGAAAAATGGAATCCAGCATAATGCAAAGTTTAAATATCATAAAGCAAGATGGAATTAAACATAATGCAAGTTCTAATGTCATGTAGCAAGATAGAATTAAACATAATGCAAGTTCCAATGTCATCAAGCAAGATGGAATCAAGCATAATGCAAGTTACAATGTCATCAAGCAAGATGGAATAAATGCATTAATTCTGTTCCATAATTTTGGATTGTTGACAAGTTTTACAAAATGTGTCTGTTTCATGTACTACCAAAGCCATCCGCCATTTCAGAATGACAACAGTATCAGAAAAGAGGTGAATTTTGTATTTCCTGAGCGGAAATAAATGTTTGCACTTTTAATCATGCATGTACATGTATCATTTGTCATAATCTCGCTGCTGGCGTAAACGCCACAAGAAGTTCACAGAGCTCGCGTTAAAAACGAATAAACATTTTATCAAAGATGATCAAATACAAAAGAGAAAAAACAGAGTCCCTAAAAAAGCCCAAACACGGCAAAATTGAAAATGTTGGCAGACTTGGTATGATTTAACATGCTCATGGACGATAGTGGTAATTGCAATAGCTACCGTAGATGCCCCCTAGCAACCGCCTTAATATATTATATATATTTCTTCTGCGTTACTTACTTATTTTGACCACTTTTTCTGGTTAATTTCCATTGTTTTGTAAGTGCCAATTGATAATGCGTTAATTGTTTGTTTTTTTGTTTTTTTGTTTTTTTTTGTTGTTTTTTTTTGGTTTCTTCACAGTATTACCCATTTCAAATACAGATAAGATAAGATATAGTTTATTATCGTGACATGTGCAAAACTGACATAGATACATAATACAGATATGAAACAAAAGGCACCCGGTCCTTTGAGCCTATATGTCACCGGAAAATCAATGATGTCATTATTTACATGATTAAATAAAGTTTACTTCTTTTTATACATAGATGATTTGAAATACATGTACAAAAATACTGGTAATATATTTTCTTGCGTTTATCAAATATCAATAGAATCTATTTAACAACAATTAGTACTATGTAAATGGTACAAATATATAGAATTGCTAATATTAGCTAGAAATTCTCAATGAGTTTGCCTAAAAGGTAAATCGTTTTTTTACATAATAAAAGTAAGGAATAATGAAGTATCTCAATAGAAGTGGTTATATGGATGTAAAATAGCAGTAACATCGGACGATCTTGATTACATATAAACACGAAACTAAAGGCTTCAATTTTAACTTTAAAAAAACAAAAATTGGCATATATACTCGCATTATTCCACTATTAACGGCAAGCACATATATTATAGCAGTATATACATTAAATACAAATGCAATAAACCAGTTACTGTGCAGAAGTACATAGCATTATATGCATTTAAATTTCATATACAACACCTCGTTACTGAGGTTGGGATTTGAAAAACAGTTTACTTTTGAAAGTTTATATCACTTAGAACGTGTTACTGAACTGGTGATAGAGTGATCACACTATTCCAATATTGACGTTACTGAACTTGCGTTAAATATATCGAGTATATGTATATAAAAAGGGGTAAGTGTTTCAATAATAATACGGAACACAGACATATAGTGAAAACAAAGAAAACTTCGAATTACAATATTAGATAATTATATTATTACACACATTCATTGCAAAATGGGTTCATTTTATAAATAATTACATATAGAAGACTATATGTATATAATGGTTTAAGTCAAAAGTAGTTATCAGGTGCAAGTTTTTCTAGGGTAGTTTGAAACAATATAGAAAATAGTCTCTGATTCATGTCCATGAGAGAGACCTTTAACGAAATCAAAAATTTAGTTCTGAACAGATTTTCACGCAAAGTCTTTATACTGTTTACACTGAAAAAGAAAGTGTTTCTTGTCTTCTACACGACTCGAAGTAACAAAGTCTACATAGTCTCTGATCAGGCTGTTCTTCAATGTAACGTCCTGTTTCATTTTTAACGGTAAGAATACCAGTTCTAACTTGACACAGTATATTGTATTTTGTTCTTCTTCAAGTTCAACAATACATAGTCTTCATGGTCATCGCATTTTAAAGCTTTCTTTATATATTCGGTAAGTTCTTAGTTTTGGTACTGTTTTCGGACATATTCTTGACCAAATATTGGATATAATTGGTCACTATCAAACCGTTAGCATGTGAATAAATTAATAACTGTTTTATTGTCGTAATTTGAGTCTAATCCAAGTGTGGTCATAACATATTTTATGTCGGATGACCATTATTGTTTGCATTTAGCGTAGTCCCAGTACTTGAACATTTTCTTTGTAATTCTCGAATCGTCCATCAATCTATTCCAACAGTCGAAGAATATTCCCCATCGTCTCTGTGAACACTAGGTATATCCACCAGTGTCACCAACCATTGCGAAAATAGGCGTGAAGCGATGGACACCAAGGAAAGATACAGCATGGCTCTGTTTTCGGACTTTGTCTGTTGCTTGATATTTCTTAAAGCCCCATACTGATGAGCAATAGTCCTGTATAGGCACAACACAAGGAGGGATACAATTTTTTCGTAATGACTTTAAGCCAAAGTCTTTCAGGTTGTGTATCTTGTTAATAATGCCACCATGAGAGCTCGACCGGCTGCTTACCCAAGAGATTCACTGTTTTAAAGTAAAGTCATTCTTCTCATGGAATATAACCCCTAGGTATTTTTTTTCAACTGTTTTCAAAGAGTACTGTTGCCGTTTTTGAATTCAAAGTCACTTCGTTGTACCCGACTCTTGTGAAATGCATGCATTTAGATTTATCTGCATTGATAAGCACTCTCCAGCGTTTGGCACCCAATTACTAACAGTGTCTATCATGGACTGTAATTTCTCCTCAATATCCGCCATAGGAGAGATTACAAGTGGCCAATATTCTAAAAAAATTGAATTGCTGATAAGCACTGACCATAGCAAACCGTTGCTGTCGTACATTCTGTTTGTACTACCTAGTCATTTTACATAAGAAAACTATATGTGTATGTCTATTAAGAAAATAAACATGAGCTCAGTTTTCAATTACAATGTAACCTAAAATTCATTTTTTTTTTTTACATTACCCATCTGTAGGACGTACGGCTTAACTTGTTTAATTCTTTAAAACTGAACATGAACTAAGAATAAAGTTTTAAATTATATCTATGTTATATCTATGCTGTACATCAAAGGACAAGAAAGTAGGTCACTGTCCCCTTGGGCAAGGCATAATTTTGACCCAAGGGTTTAATAACAATCTTGATACAGGTCCACCAAACAACATTTCAAGTCAAATATCTAAGCTATAGCTTTCTCCATTCAGAAAACATTTGTTTTATTTTCTGTTTTACTACGTGACATAATGAGAATCACTGCCCCCGGCCGGGCCAATTTTTGACATTTGAACAACTTTTGGTAGAGGACCTATAGATGATTATTATATATCAAACATCAAAGCTCTATGCCTTGAACCTTCAGATAATTTTTTTTTCACTATATGTACATAATGAAAATCAATGACCCCCGGGGCGGAACAATTTTGACCCCAGGGCTATAATATTGAAACAATCTTGCTAGAGTTCACTTCACAATGTTTTCATGCAAAATATCTTAACTTTATCCTTTGTAAATTTAGAGAAGATGATTTTTTAAAGTTTTAACTATATACATATAGGATAAACCTATGGCTCCCAGGGGCGGGCCCTAATTTTGACACAAGATGCAAAATTTGAACAACTTTGGTAGAGTACCTTTAAGATGATATTATTTAACAAATATTAAAGCTCTAAAGCTTGTACCTTCAGACAATAAGATTTTTTTGATTTTTTACTATATGTATGATATAGAAATCAATGACCCCCAGGCGGGACAATTTTGACCCCAGGGCTATAATTTGAACAATCTTGCTAAAGTTTTACAACACAATGTTTTCATGGCAAATATCTAACCTTTAGCATTTGTCAATTGCTAGAAAAAATTTACTATAATACATATAAGGAAAACCAATGACCCTGGAGCGGGCCGATTTTGACCCCAGGGCTATAATTTGAACAATCTGGTAGAGTCTACAAGACAATGCTTATGCAAAAATATCTAAGCTCTTTAGCCTTTTGGGTCTTTACAAAAAGGTGTTTTTAAGTTTTTACTATATGTTTTAATAGCGAAAATCAATGACCCCGGTGCGGGCCGATTTTGACCCAAGGGCTATAATTTGAAACAATTTTGGTAAGGGTCTACCAGATGATGCCTTATGCAAAATATCTAAGCTCTAGGCCTTTTGGGTTTTTTACAAGAAGGTATTTTAAGTTTTTATACTATATGTACATAGTGTGAAAATCAATGACCCGGGCGGATCAATTTTGACCCCAGGCTATGATTTGAACAATCTTGTTAGAGGTCTACCAGACAATGCTTATGCAAAATATTCTAAAAGCTCTAGGCTTTTTGGGTCTTTACAAGAAGATTTGTTTAATTTATTCTTATTATTCCTTTTGCGTTGTCCATGGCAACCAGATTTCTGCATGGAATAAAATTCTTTGAACAACTTTGGAAGCCCTTCACCCAAGGAACAATCCTGCCAAATTTGGTTGAAATTGGACTAGTGGTTTTTCACAAGAAGATTTTTTAATTTCACTATATAATCTATATAACACACACACAAACACGCACACACACACACACACACACACACACACATACACACACACAGGTGAATCGCTATATACCACCGCATCGCAGATGCTGCGGTGGCATAAAAAGGGAAAATGAAAATGAAACAAAATTGAGCAATTAGCAGGCATATTTACATTAAAATGATAATTCATAGAATACATATAGCTAGTTGTTACAAGATTGATAAAAACAAAAAAAAGTACATGTAGATGTTTAGCAAATCAGCCCTTTATAACATCACACTTAACTTATTTATATGTCAATAACGTTACAATTTAGAAAATAGTTTTGTACTTTTTTTTCTTTCAATTTGAATATTACAAAAAAAATATAAAAATTATGCTCAGATAATTCTGATCTTTAAAACTTTGCCCCAGGAACATCATTTTCCGTTAACTTTACAGAAACTGCTAACATTGTTTACATGCGAATGTACGACCTTCTAAGATTGTGTGTATCCGTAGTCCACACAGCAGTTATCAGTGACGTGGTTGTAAATCTCTCATATTAAGACAACATCGTCTGCGTACATTAACAAGGATAGTTTAATGTCACCAACCGTTAAACCAAAGTCAAGTTCGTTGATTTCACGTGCAAGAAATACGGAGAACAATGTCGGGGACAAATTACAGCCTTGTTTTACGCCTGACAAACAGCTGAACCAGTCTGTCAGCTTGTTATATATACGTATGCACGACACTGAGCTTGTGTAGATATTCTTAATCGAGTTATACAGTTTGCCGTCTATATTATTTATCAACAGTTTGTATAGTAGCATGCCTCTATCTATGTAATCAAAACGTTTTTTAAGATCAATATAGGCTGTGAATACTGATTTATTGTTCCGAATAACACTGTTTAGCGTAAACACTCGGTCTTCACATGACCGTTGCTTCCTGAATCCGTTTTGTTCGTCTGCGATAATAACCTGTAAGACGTTTGTTCAAGAAAGATGTGTACAGTTTGCTTATACAACACAACAGACTGATCCCGCGGTAGTGCATTGGAACACGCTTATCAGAATTTGGGTCTTTCAGTATTAGGCAAAAAACTGCCTTTCGTCACACAGAGGGTATTATACTGCAGTCAAAAATAAGTTGAAATAGATGGTGAACTGTCTCTATAACAGCAGGATTTTTCAGTACGTCATAAGGGATCTCGTCGATTCCACATGCTGATCCACTCTTCGCCTTTTGCACTTTACACATTATTTTCTTTTGTGTATTATTGTAATTAAGTTCTGTGTTTGACTCGTACATTTTCAAAATTTTCATTAAAATAAGCATGAATCTGTGGAGACGTGCTGCTTTAACAACAGAATAATAAAGACCATTTTTTGGTAATTCACGTGGTTTCTAAGTGCCATTGATAATGTGTAACTTGCTTTCTTCTGGTTACTTGACAATATTACACATTCAAATACATTTACAAAATGTTCATGAAAATTCACATGAATCTGGAGGCGGGCTGCTTTAAAGGAAGTAAAGAAACACATACGATTGTGATCATGGTAATTTCAATGTAAAATGTTCGTGCTATTCCATGAAATACGGCATATTCTCCCCAAGTGATAGACAGCTTTAAACGAGAAAACAATGCGCTGTATAAATGAACTGGATTAAAGGTCAAAAGACAAATTTCAAGAGAAGGCAACATATTCAAATAGTTATTATACAGTGTTTAACTAGGAATACTCGAACCCGAAATTAAAAAGGTCAAATTGAGAGATAATGAAATACCACAAACACAATGATAATGTCAAGCTGAACGATCTCCAAATAAACAATATTCTTGTATCCGATTACTGTGCATGTTTCATAAAACTGAAGGTAAACAGAGTAATGTAGATACAAATATCAAAATTTAAATGACTGGTTTAGTCGATTTCGGCACCTTTACAAAACAAATTACAATTAAATTGACGTAGAAAATGTGTATTGCAATTTTTTCAAATCTTTTGTGACGTTAAAACACAATAATGCTTATTAAAAACATTTACTACAGTTTTATGGAAAAATAATCCTTTCATTGAATTTTCTAAATTTCTTGTTTGATAAGTAAAATTTAATAGCGAATTCAAAAATAAAACCATATGTTGACTTTTTGGAATTTTTGTAAAATGGCAGTTTCCATGTATTTAAAATAGCCGCAATTTGTATTAAAATAAAACATGTTTAAGACAACTTAATACAAACAACAAGCACAATGTTATACAAACAAACTTTATCTAATGTGCCTTATTAAAACAAATGCAAACGTTTCTTTAAACTATGAGATTTTTTAAGCTTTTTACTCCACACACGGCTAACATATGAGTAAGCAAGTATTTAGGATTAAAAAAAGGAACATTTCTTAGATGCTTTTTATGGGTTTTTTTCTATTCATCATCTAAACAAATATTCAGGAAAAAAAATTGGAACATTTCTTATATGTTATTTTTTTCTATTCATAATCTTTTAATATATCGCTAAAACTTCTTTGCCCACATGTCTACCAAGTAAATAAGTGGCGACGCACTTTCGTCATTACCACTAATTACTTAACAAAAGAAATTAAACCTTACTTTAGTTATCAGGCGGTGTCGGGGAGGGCTATTTCTCCCTTGCCTGAGAGCATCTTTATTACTTTCACCTTATCGTAAATTTCCACTTCATATAACATCACACTGTTTGTAACTTGCATTTTCTAACATCATATTTTTAGTAATAAAAACACAAACGCCCTGATATGTGAAGTTTTATTTATTTAATATATATTTTTTTCTTTTCCTTTTTTTAAACATACTTTTATAGATATATTTAACCGATTTTATGCCATATTGACCGCAGGCTTTAATTTCTTTTGTTTAGTACTACACAATGACCATTCAATAACGGTCTATTCATAATCGATGTAATTTTATCACCTTTCTAGCGACTGTGTTTCAGTCAATTTTTGATACTATACAGTACACACGTATTGAGATTTTGTGCTCGATTGTGTGCGCATTATACATGTAATACACCCCTGATGAAGGCATAATACGCCGAAAGTACTTGGGTATTTATACTTTAGCACTGTATGAACGTTTATTTTCTCCAAATTTATTGTTATTTTTTCCACGTTCTTGTATCCTTCTTGGGATCCAGTGTTTTTGAAAGGTATTTTGTAGATGCAAATATTTTCACAAACCTATATATATATATATATTATATATATATATATATATATATATATAATATATATATATATATACTTTCCCCTGCGTGGGATCACTTAAGATACAAGTGTGCAGATAAATTGATAGAAATGAGAGAATATATACACACATACCACCACATCGATATGCCAGTCCAATTACGGCACAGCGCCTAGCAGAACAGTCATGAAAGCATAGCCACTGCTCATCCACCATCACAAAAATGATGGTTTCAGAACAGCTTTATATACAGTCACAAACTGCACTACACATTGAAACAAGCTCAACATTCACATATATAGAGTTTGTTCTCTGTTATCATATCTCACAAATCAACGATGACATTTTTATTGTCTTCTTCACTGATTAGGACCAGAGAACTATATATCTATTTCCGAAAGTCTACTGGATCACGTAAGATCAAGTAGATCCGTAGGATACAATGAATTTAGACAGATAAAGTATATATAAAGGGAGATAAAGAGACTGTTCTGCTAGGCGCTGTGCCGTAATTGGACTGGCATATCGATGTGGTGGTATGTGTGTATATATTCTCTCATTTCTATCAATTTATCTGCACACTTGTATCTTAAGTGATCCCACGCAGGGGAAAGTATAACTGTATTGAATTTAATTATCTCCCTTTATACTCTAGATGATACCCTCATACCTGGTTCATAATGAATAGAGTATATGTACATAAATGTGATACCCTCATGTATATTCCATAAATATTACCTTGGTCATAATTAGGATCTCATACATGTTTTGTATCAGAACTACAGCGCATGTACATTAATATAATGTAGATGATCCGAATGTCAGTTTACTTGATCTTTTTAAAATATTTACATATTTATTCTATCAGACAAGAGCACATGAATCGTTTTATGATCTTTTGGCATTTTAAGAGATAACTAAAAACTTTAAAGGCGACACCTACTACGACGTCGGCTACGACTGTGGTAACTACGAATAACACTTCAACTTCTACGGCAAAAATGACACCGATGACGACTTTGACTGACGATGACTAAAATAACTACGACTTTAACAAGAACTCCCGCATAACGACGTCGTTATGGCCTAAGTGAACTTTACCTTTGACCTACTGACCTAAAAACATTAGCTGTGTACGTTGTCAACTTATGAGTACGTACAACACACAGTAAGCTATATACGCCGTTAGATGTATACGTTATCCTTTGGTATGTTTGATTCTTACAAATTTATACTAATTGCGAAAAGGGATTAAAAGTAAAGTGACAAAAAAACTTACTTTGTTTACTTTCTTCATAGTTTGATTCTGTCTCTGCTTTGTCATCTACATTAAAACATTCAAATATATTGTTTTAATCTTTTACAAACATGTATCACAAATAAATGTAAGGACTGTTGTCTGAATTTAATTGAATTCGATTTTATCAGATTGAATTAAATAAATGATAAATAAGGTTATAGATTTAATGAGCACTAAATTATAATCATAAAAAGAAGTAAAGATTGTTCTATTAAATTGATGATAAATATCATGGATGCAACAAACATTTGAAGTATTTGGAAGAAAGCTACATAACTTTTCGAAATGATTGAGATAATACAATCATATGTTTCATAATAATTTGAAAAGAAATTTCGATTATTCATCACTGTATTTTAAGCTTTTCATGGTAAGATTATTTTCAGTTTTGTTTTAAATTGCACATACAAAATATCCAACATCTTGAAATATTGTCAAAATTGAGATTTACCTTTTTTAGTTTCTTCCTTTACCTTTAATTCTTGTATTTGTTTAGCATGGTCATGTATTTGTTTATCATGATCATGTATTTGTTTATCATGATCATGCATTTGTTTATCATGTTCACGCGTTTTCTTTTTTAATTCACCAATACTCTGTGTATGCTTTCTCGTGATTTGATCTTGCGATTTCAGAGTACATTTTATCTTCTCGTCCTCCTTTTTCAACAGTTTTAATTCAGCTTCTACACACGTTTCTAACTTACGCCAACTGTCTATGGCTTTCTGGACCCTTCTCTCCGCCTGTGGATCGAGTGGATTGACTTTAAAGTCATCAATCATTGTTTGAAGGTCTTGTATGGGAGACACCGTCGTATTCAGCCTCAAAAGAACCTGGAAATAGACACGCTTAACACCATCAATTTTGTCAAGATTTCATGCAATATCATATACCAAAACATTAACATAAACATATATATTGAAAAATAAAAAGTAAACGTATTTTCTTAAACATCTGTTGTTAGTATTACATTCACATCTTTTTAATACTTCCAGATACATATTAAGAGAAGTTCAATATGAGAATTATGTTGATACTTAGAAACAACTGGACAGCCTGTCCTTATAAACGATACAGTTACTGTAACATACTTTTGTGAGTGCAATAAGATTAAGAAATGAAAACGACAAGAGCATTGACTATTGACACTGAACCTAAAGTAAGTTTCTGCTAATTATGTTATAGCAGAGAATGACGTAACCTGAAAGAACACAGGTCTTCCTTATCAGGAAGAATACAAGAAAACGTTATCTAAGGGTTCCAGGTGAATGCTAAAGCTTATATCACATATTATGCTCCGACACGCCGGTGGCGGGGTGCTGAAGGGTTTTTCGATGTATTAGGATTTAATTTCGGAAATGAAATTAATGTGTAGATCATACGCTTTGATGTGACCGCTAGTCAGCTCACCCCACAGACACATAAACACAAACACGTCGTTCGGTTGCTATTTCCAACCGATGAGCAAAACAATGTTGGGTCGCCCATGTTTATACTATCCCTTAATGAATTTTTAGTGGGAACACTATCGTTAAATGCAATCGTTGTAAAAATGTAAAACTAATTTATCTTAGTTTCACAATAAAAGTTTAATATGATATTATAAAATTTAAAAAAAAATATATGCGTGGAGTGCTATACTAGTAAACATGGTTTACAGTAAGTTATTTGTGATATAAAAAGTCAGTCTAACCTGTTCGATCTCCGTCCACTTTGTTGTGAAAACATTCAGCGTTATTCCACTTGTTGAAGATATATGACTGAGCTAAAGAACGAGTGAATATATACATGTACAATAGTAACAAATACTAATTAATTAACAAATTAATATGTAAGGCTACTGCATCATAGGTTTATACAATTTATATAAATGTTGAAACCCATTCGTTGCAAAATAAAATATAAAAGAACTCATTAGAATGTTTCCTTAAATTAAAAAACAATATAAGAGTTACATGTATGTATGAATATAAATTTTGCAAAATAGATAATTAAACTTAAATAATTCAAACGCTAGCTCAACAAAACCTTTCAATTACCTAATATTTGTGTACCATAAGCACGTTAAATTAATATAAAGAGCATCGAAAAACGAGGTCAACTGATTTGTACGATGGGTCGTAGTTCTAAAGTATTAAGCAGATTGTCGAATGTTTTGATGTTATTTCTCTCTATTGTGTATCATTCTATAGTAGGCAAAAATAAAAACTCTTTACCTCGTTCCTGTATTCTTTCAGACGAGAAATATCAGCCTCAACTGAAGTATCACCTTGTGGAGGAATTGAGTTCCATTGAAAGTTCTTGTTCAGTCCGAATGACTTGATGTTCCTAAGGAGGCATATGATCAACGTGATGTCTAGATCTGTTGTAGCTGGCCCGCTGCCACCTGATGGAAACAGCAGATCATATTGTACCTGCGTAATTATTCCGCGTGATCTTAGTTTGGTTATTGTTGACCTTTCCTGTTGCAAAAATGCGCTAAGAGAGACATTTTGAAGTTTCTTATCTATAATATTTCTTAGTATTTGTAGTCCACCGTCTATAATCAGCATTTGAAGACGAAACAGACGGCAGCGATTCTGCTGCGCCTTTGTCGATGAAGCTTGACCTGGACTGGCGGTCGCCATTTTTATCTGTTATCAGATCATCACTAGTATCTGTAACAACATAAAAATACTGATCATATAATGAACAATAAATTTTAGAATGACACTTATAATGACGGCACTCTTTATACAATAAACTAATAATGCTTTTCAATTATTAAAACTTTTGAGAAAAAGTAAGAGGAAGAATATGAGGAAGAATCATTTAGGTAAGTAAGTTTATGAAATTGATTATTAATAAAAGCATCAAATTGAGAAAATAAAATTTATGAAGAATCAGTAAGAGTATTAAGTTTAAGGAATAATTGGAGAATAATTTAGAATATCAAATTTAGGAAATAAATGAAGAATCAGCGAGAGTATTTAGCTAAGGAGATAAATGCATATAAGTGAGGGAGTCAAATTTTGGAAAGAAATGAAGAATCAATTTGGACTATTAAGTTTAAAAAATAAATGAAGAATAGTAGAGAGTATCAAATTTAAGAAATATATGAAGTGTAAGTGACATAATTATGTTAAGGAAATTAATCTAAAATTAGTGAGACCATCAAATTTAGGAAGAAAGCATCAATGAGAATATTCATTTTAGAAAATAAATGAAAAAATAGTGAGAGAATCAAATTGAGGGAAAAAATGAAACAATCAGTGAGAGTGTTAAATGTAGGGAATGAAATATGAATTAATAAGAGTACCAAATGTCAGAAATAAATAGAAAATTAGTGAAAGTATTAAGTTAAGGAAGTGAATCAAGAATAAGTGAGACTATCAAATGTCGGAAAAAAATGAAGAATCAGCAAGAGTATTCAGTTTAGGAAATGAATGAACAATTTTTGCGAGAATCAAGGACAAATGTAAAAAATCGCATATATTTCATAAAGTTAACCGTTACTAAATACAAACATTATTATCAGAATGTTTTGTTATGTTGCGTAAACTATTATGTTATTTGTTATGTTATGTATTGTGTTCCATTGTGCTTTGCATTGTGCTGTGTTTTTTGTTATACTATGTACTGTGTTGTGTTGTTGTCGGTTGTGCTGTTTTAATTGTGTTGTGTGTTATATTTATGTTATCATGTGTGTTTTGTACATTTTGTATTTTGTGTCATGTTGTTACTGTATTGTGTTTTATATTATGTTATGTGTGTTTTTGTTTCTGTATTGTATACTGGGTTGTGTTTTGTATTGTATGTTATGTTGTGTGTTTAATTAAGTTGTATTGTATTGTATAGTATGGTGTGTTATGTTGTGCAATTTTTTATGTTGTGTCTGTTGATTTGTATTGTTTTTGTGTTGTATTGTTGCTGTCTGTTCTAATGTGCTGTGTTGTGTTTTGTGTTGCAATGCATTGTGTTATGTTGTGTATTGTATTATGTTATATGTTGTTTTGTGTTTGATAGGGTGTTTTTTGTGTTCTGTTGCGTTGTGTTGACTTTCATTAGGTGTGGTGTAATATGGTGTAGTAATTTTTTTGTTTCATAATCCGATCGTATCTAAATAAAACGTTTATTTAACATAACATTGGATTACGTTGTGTTACATTATATGATATATCTTATGAAATGGGTAATTACAGTTGTTGATTTAACATAAACTTACACCATTTCAAGATATTGCTAGATTGATGCCGAGATAGCACGGGATATATTCTGCAAATGTGATGGAGACATTTTAAAAAGTGCGGGATATATTCTGCAAATGTGATGAAAACATTTTAAACATTGCGGTAGCTTTTCTAGGTAACGAGCGGGATTGATTGTGCGATTTACATTTCGGAACAGTACGTGATATGTTGAAAAAGTTCGGGATATATTCTGAGTCTGTGATGGAGTTATTTCAAAAAGGACATCATACATTTTGATATAGTGTTGGTTACATTTCGAGTTAGTGCGGGTTAATTTTTCAGAGAGTGTGAGATAAACTTAGAGAAAATGTAGGATATATATCTGATATAAAGCAGGTTTTATTCCGATCTAATACGGTATACACTGAGAAAATAAGGGATTTATTCAATTGGTATTGATAAGGTTGCATTTGTTTACTTTTTAATTAAAGTTCTATTAAAGGTTTTCCAAATGATTTTTTTTTTCGCACAAAAATGAATTATCACCTAATATTATAGTATTATGCAAAGAAATGACTAGAATATAAGAGAAACCTGATGATTGATACAATCAAAATAATTTTGAAACATTACTGGAAAAAATAATGATTTCTTCCTCAAACGTCCCTTATATAAATACATTTAACAGCATTAATTGTATATATCATAATTTTTAAAAAAATGCAAAAAGACCAAAATTACCAAAATTACATACTTGGTATCTATTGCTTTATTTCAGAAACATGAGTAATGAATATTCTATCTATGATCTAGGCAGTGCTTCGTGCAAAATATATCTAATTTCTCAAATCAGATCATATGCGTACAGACAAGCGGATGATATAAACATTAATCCGTGACTTCAAAATTACTTCGATAAACCAAATTGTTATCAAATGTTTTGTTATCATATTCTAAGGTCATGCAAAGTTTAGATCAATTCTATAGTTTCAATCTGCTTTATGAATATGTGCAAAAATAGCTGTAAATGGAGAATTGAGTCGAGTAGGGCTCTATCTGATGTTTGATGTTTTATAAATATGAGACACCTATTTTATTTCTCGACAAATGAAGAACTTTTTAAATAAACAATCGTTTCTCTTTTCCAAGAAACGGAACAAAAACAAGAATAAAAAAGGAAGAAATATCAAGTAAAGCAAGTATCGAAGAAAGATTCTCTAAGTGTGAGTCAAATGCATTTTTCGAGAGAATATTTCTTTTATTTCATAGTGTACCAGATATTTCCCGTATACGAAATAAGAAAGGAAACATTTTAAAAGTAATTTGAGTTTAACCTTAGTTAAGGTTTAAGCCCGTATAACACAATCTGGGTCTGGAACTCTGTTTTAATTTTTGGTAGGCAGAAAACACGTCATTCAACCTATTACTGATACAAGGTAAAAAAATAACTATGTTTTCATTGTTTGAAACACCCATATTATTAGCATTTTATCCTCCAACCGGAATACAAACTGCTGCAATATGTATTATTAAATTATTCCCGCCTTGAAAATGGCAAAGTGGCTGTAGAGATGCGAGTGTGTGCTCGAAAACTTTGTCCGACCAATACGTCTATAATGCATCAAGAGATTTTATTTGTCAAATGCTTGTCCCTTGTGCCATTATAACACAGTTCTGTAAGCTTTGAATTGAAGTGCAAAAAGAGCTGTAGAGGAGCATATGATTATGATGCATGCCAACAATATCACCTTAGGAAATTATTGTTGTCGAGAAGAGTCCATTGAACAAAGGTGACCCAAGAACGTAGCCAATTGATCCTAGGTACAAGGACACTACTCAAAGGCAACTATTTAAATGCGTTGTCCTATTAACTGACCAAAAGGGCAAACCACTTATTTACACTAGGGACATGATTTATATATTTAATACAAGGTAAGGCTACATGTCAAATACCTATGCTCAAGATACATATTGATAGATTATTAGGAAAGGAACTGTTAAATAAGCTTCTTAAACAAGTCAATTTAACAGAAATGCTCTAACGCTAAGATAACACATGGTTTTCAAAAAAGTTAAAAATGCGAGAAACGTTGGTCATGTGGCGAGAATTGTAATCACGGGAAACTAATAAAACAATAATTCACATCAAAGGTCGTAAGTTCTATGACCTTTTAATACAATGCTTTCTATGTACGTAAATAAGATCAGATATTTCCTTTTACTTCATGAACTTGCTACACTTTCCTTGTTTTTATTTAATATATACAGACAACAATATGTATCAACTTCCGTAAATCTTAAGTATACTTTGACTTTACTTCCGAAACAATACTGTTTACGGGACACTTGAATAACTTGGAGAGTTATCGGACAAATTTCCTGCCCTGATATCTTAAAATATGATGACGATTTTTACAGTTTTAATTTCGGGAAGATGGTTGTCCAAATAGTGGAAAACATGATAACTTGACGTTGATGATGATTTTCTTAATGAGGATGAGATGAGTTCTTGATGCGTATATTGATGTGTACATGTGTTAATGCTTCTGTTTATGATGATGAAGATCATAGGGTTGATGATGATGATGATGATGATCATGAAGCATGGTTTATTGTCAGAAAGGAGAAACTATGACATTTAACAGTGTACTAAAAATATTTGAATCATGGTCTCCTTTCAATGACGTTATGTAACAAATATATATTTCTTCATAGTGGTTTTTATTAGGTATCTTGTTTTTTTAATGAGTTTTTTTTTAATGATGATGATGTTAAAGATGTTGATGTTTATGCTGCCCATGCTGCTGCTGCTGCTGCTAAACTAATGTGAAAATGAACTTGATTCTAAAATGGCATACTGAAATAATTGCACCAGTCTTTCACGTGTACATGAAGGTCCTTATATTCATTACTCAAATCAATAGCAACACATGATCAAAAAGATTGCACCGTTTAAATTCGCTAGGTGTATATGAACAAGTCCCAATGATAGCAACTACATGTCAGTCTGCTTTTGACGAGTTTCCTTAAACGGTTGATTTTAGATTATAGTGAAATTGTGTTATCTTGTCAACCATTATTTATGTCAAACAGCTGCGAGATAGATTGATCATGTGTACGTGTATTTTATCAATGTACCCTGGTTTTTTGTTGGTTCGAGACTACTGTCACAAGCTTGATTCAAAACACCAGGAAAAGTGTATCAAAAGATACCTGATACAGGACAGTATTTGCACATTGTATTGGTATATCAAGTGCTCACCTTTTACTTACGAAAACGTTATAATAATATAGAAACAACCAAATGTCGGTTTGAAAAGTCAAAGCACTACACATGATTTTTATCTTAATTATTGTTTTGTTTCATATTTAATTTCAAATTGGCTATGCCATTATGGCATGTTAAATGTTGCAAAATCATCTATTGTTTTGGTCTATATCCAATATTTATATTGTATAACTCTAATTTTATATTCTTTGCCATAATACTAATTCAATATATATGTATGTTCAATATTTGAAAATATATATCATGTATATTGTATACTTTACATATTTGAACAGTTGAACAGTTTATTGAAAATGCTTGGCATTTTAGAGGCATCAGTCACATATACAATACTTTACACATAATGTGAAATATCATAAAATGGGTTCCACAAAATATACTTATGTACTACATGACAAATATAAATCAAAACCGAAAGTGTTACATTATGAAAATAAGCTTAACTATAAGTTACTTAAATTCTGATATATATTTTTTTTACAAAATACTGCAAGTGTTAACAATATACTCCTATCTGTACTATTCATTAACATATAAAACATGATTGAATTGGCATTAGTATTATACTCTCTAGTTATTATTGTTTTCTATCAGTATAACAGAAATAAAAATTAAATAAATAATAATAGTCATCTCCAAGTGAGCTAGTATTGCATAAGTTACACACTCTTAATTTTTTTTGCATATATCAAAATCTACCCGACTCAATAGGTAATTTATGATTCATACATTCAAAGCGCAGTATTACTAAAGCTAAATGAGATGGTAAAATATCTAAAAGCTTTTCAAATCTGAATTCACTTTTGTACATTCTATAATTCAGACATTTACTGGATTCTGACAATAAAATCTTATTCCAAATCACATAACTCTACTTGTATATGAATAGATAATAGTAATATCCGTAAATCTCCATAAAGCATACAATTTGGAGAACTATGTTTCAGATTTAACATGAGTTTATAAAATTTTAATTGAAATCATTCTATGATATTCACATTTTAATTCCCCACACTTCGTTACCATATAACAATATATATGCTACTATGCTATCAAATAATTGAAGGTAGATCCAACTTTATAGCCTTAACTATAATGGAAAACATAGCCTTTCTTGCCTGTTCTAATAAATGATTCCTTGTTTTAGCAAATTTACCATTATAAGAGAATTTAACACAAAGATATGAAAAATCATCAACAATCTCTACCAAATTACCTTCAAAACTAAACGCTGGAGAATTACATAAATTCACAAAAAAAACAAAATGATTTTAGTCATATTAGGATTAGTTTGTAAATGCCATAATTGACAATAATTTGACATTGCATCTAGCGCTCCTTTTGCAGTTATTGTATACTGAAAATTATTTTTTCGATAATTTGAATCATGGGATAGAATTACACTTACATATCTAGTTCCGCCTATAAATTAAGCACGAATTTCTGATAAAGCTTTATCATCCTGATTAAACTAGACTATTGTGTAGTGCAAATGATCAGTGCCCCTGTGAATATCACTTGAAAATAGTGCATATGCTTAATCTCCCTTATAAATATATATGTATGTCTAAGAAATATATTTTAAAGTCTTCAGGATATATTTGTATTCATATAATAATGCTTTTTTCAATTCATATGACTAATAGTTTAACCACCATACAAACATATGTGAGTGTATCATGTAAGACGACTAAATGATCATCTTAATGTACATATACTCTTGTTCATATGTAATATATTTGAGAAATCATATAAGAGTACTAAGAAATTATCTACATGAACATATACTATAGGTTTTATAGAAGATATGTGAGAGGATTAAGTAAGATGAGCATGCGATCATCCACTTGTACATATACATAAGTTATTATGGAACAAATATGAGGGGTCATCTTTAAGTTAGATGACCAGATGTCTTTTAGATGCATAAACAACCTAGTTCTTATAAAACATGTAACATGACCAGGGGATCACCTAGATGTAAATATATTCTTTTTTATGATGGGGTCACGTAAATTGAGCGTGGAATCATCTAGATAACATGTACACGATTTTTTGATTTACACATACTTTATTTATTTGTAAAATATATAAGGGGATCGCATACGATGACCAGGGTCTTTGAGATGTTAATGTACTCTAGTTATCTAAAACACAGATGAGGGGATCACGTAATGCCAATATGATAGTCTGTATGTAGAGATTTTCTGGTTCTCAAAACAACATGTTTGAGAAGATCACTTAAAATGATCATAAACACTTCAATTGTTCTTTTTCTGATAGAAACTATATGAGGATCATGTAAGCTGACAATTGGATCATCAACATTATCTAAATGTACCTATACTGTAGTTCTTATACAACATAATGTGGGATCCTAAATAATTACTAAGGTTTTATTTATATGTAAATACTCTAGTTCTTATGGAACATACATACATGAGGGTTTCACATATATGTACATATACTCTATTCATTATGGACCATGTATGAGGGAATAATATGAGATGACTAGAATATGATCTAGATGTACATATACTTGTAAAGTAACCAGAGGATCATGAACAAATGTTATATTTGTTATGGAACATGTATAAAGGGATCACGTTAGGGGACCAGGGGATAATGTAGATGAAAATATACTCTATTCATTATTGTAAATGTATGAGGGGTCACGTAAGATGACCGGGGATTATTATGATGTACACTCTGTTCATCATCGAACATGTATGTAGGGATCACGTACGACGACAAGGGGGTCATGTTGATGACATATACTCTGTTTATTATCGAACATGTATTATTTGATTACGTAAGACGACCAGGGGATCATTTAGATATACATATAAACTCTTTTCATCATGAAGCAGATGTGACGGGATCAATGTTACCTAGATGAACGCCCTGTCTATTATAAACTATATTATGGGACATGTTTGAGGGAATCACTTAAAATGACCAAATGATCATACAAAGATTTCTATACTCTAGTTTTATAGAATATTTATGTGGGTCACATTAGCCGAATACGGATCATTAAATGTACATATTCTATCTCATCTAAATGTACAAATAATCAAAGATTAAATAACATGTATAAGGGAATGAGGTAATATGACCAGGGATGATATAGTTGTACATGCTCTATTCATTTTAGAATCATGTATTAGGGGTTCATAGAAGACTACAAGGTTGTTCATATACTTTAGTTCACATTGAACTTATTTTGGGGATCACGTTAGATGACCAGATGATCATGCTCTTTTTTATTCCACAATATGTATAAATGGTTCGTGCAAGATGAAATAGGTGTTAATAACTTTAGGTTTTAAGTAACACAATTAATCTATGAGAATATGTTTTTCAAAGTGATCATCCAAAACCCACTTATTCCCTCATCTTACCTAATCACCACATATATGTTATAAGAACTAGAGTGTTTATACATGTAAAATACCTCCTGGTTATCTAAGGTAACCCCTCATATATATTCCATAATAACTGATGTATATGTACATCTAGATGGTCCCCTGCTAATCTTACATTATCCCCTGATACATCTTCTATAAAAAAAACTAGAGTATATGTTCATGAAGATGATCTATTGGCTGTTATATGTTATTCCACATATATATTTTTTTTCAAAAGAACTAGAGAACATTTATATGACCCTTTAGTCATCGTACATGATATCTTCACACAGGTTCATATTGTTGCATATGAAAAACCATTATTATACAATTGTATGCAATAAAGACTTTAAATATATTTCCAATTTTAGACATACGTATCTATTTATGAGGAGGATTAAGCATAAGCACTTTTTACCAGTGACATTTCCAGTCACAATGATTATTTTCACTACATCATAGTGATGACCAAACATCCAACAGGATGATAACCAAAAAATCAGAAATTCGTGCTTAATCTATAGGCGGGGCTTAATATGCTAAGTGTGATTCTATCCCATGATTCAAATAAACGAATAAATATTTTTCAGTATACAATAACTATTTTTAATTATACAATACATAGTTTCAAATATCGAACATACATAAAAAAATGATCGCACACATATGTTTATTATGAACAAATATTCAGTAGGATAGAATAAATATATTATATAATATAATAATATAAACATAATTTTGGCCTTATTCATGGAAAATTATTTTAGTTCCGTATTACACTTGCATTTATATAAATTTAGTCAACTTCCTGATCTACAGTCGTCATTAATTGATTAATTAAATACAAATCATATTAAATACATATATTTGAAATAATTATGCAGATCAATATGATGAGTTGTCTCTCGCATAACACTTCGCCAAGATCCGTATATCAAGTGCATGACTTCCGTTCAATTCAAAACTTACGGCGGCCTTATTTATCTGGCCACGGAAGCTCCTGTTATACATTAAAATTAAAAATTAACAAGCAATTTGGTTGAATTGATATTTCCCGTTGAATTATTTAAATCACTTAATAGAAGCTGCTTAGTATGATGCACCACTTAGCATAGATATTTTATACATTGTATCACTCTGTAATGACATTTTAATATTTACATCTAAAATACTTCAATATACACCCCCTCAATGCTCTCAAAATAATACATAAGTATATATAAATTTGAAAAATAGCGTAGGGGGTAAGTGTTACATCGCACTTTGGTGTCAAATGCACCTTTGGGGTCAAAATCTTGAAATGAACCCCGAATGGCGTTAACAATCTACATATCATTGCACTTTTTGCGTTAAATGTAAGTGATAACTCTTTTATGACCATGACCACTTTAAATATAACGGAAATCGTGTCTATTTAACTTTTTTTAAAATTTTCAATATATTCCTAATGATTACAAATGTTTCGCTTAGCATTCTGTTCTATGAGCCATTTACTGGATAGTTTTTTAGTGCCATATTGAAACCCTAACGTAAATATGATGATGATGTGATACATAAAGTTTATATCATCTCATTGTATACATTTAGAACAGGAAGAGCTAGTTAATTTCAGTTTGATATAGAAGAAAAGCATTATATTATTATAAATATGTTTTAATGTACCCTTGATGTTTTACAGATTGAAAAGTACGCCTGTAACTGACAAAAACAGAGTTATTTCTTTACAATGTTTACGATAAAGTGCTCTATTGCTACTTACGAGCCAGTGCATGTCGCCCGATTTAAGTGTCAACAGACGTATATATAGTATTGTCTTATAAACTCTGCATCGAATATTAAAAATCAAAGAATGCTATTCCATGTATATTTATCGTATATATTAAAGAGGTGGCTCTTTTGTTTACAATACAAGCGTGATTGTGTGTGTCACACAACCGCTTCAATTATAATTAATGATCGGCTTCATGGGCATGTATCATGTACTACGTTATCTAATGGTACATAAATTATTTTCCTCAATACACATCAATTTTTTATAAATAATTATCTTACTTTATACCACTTATCATTGAGACAAATAAATGAAAATCACAACCATTAGATCCAAAACATTATATAAAGTAATAGATAAAAACGTATTAAAAAGTAAACTTTTATGAAATGAACAACGAAAAAAATTTACTCATATAATCTACATCTTTTTTTAAAAAAAGAATATTCAATAATTCATTTTCCATAGTTTGTTTGTTTGTTTGTTTTGGGTTTAACGTCACATCGACACAGTATAGGTCATATCGCGACGTTCCAGCTTTACTGGTGGAGGAAGACCTCAGGTGCCGTTTCGTGCATTATTTCAGGCACGAACGGGCACCCGAGTAGAACCACCGACGTTCCGTAAGCTAGCTGGATAGCTTCCTCATATCAAAGAATCCAAAGTCCCTGTCGGGATTCGAACCAACAGCGGTGAGGGGCAAGTGGTTTGAAGTCAACGACCTCAACCACTCGGCCACGGACGCCCCTTCCATAGTTTGATTCTACAATGTTTTTATACGGCCCTCAACCAAAAATGTTTTATCGTGTCGCCAAGTGGTCACGGAAAGCATTCCGCTTCTCTGGTTATTTTTATTTATTTATTTATTTATTTATTTATTTATTTGTTTGTTTGTTTGTTTGTTTGTTTATTTATTTATTTATTTTTTATTTTTTTTGTTTATTTATTTATTTATTTATTATTCATTTATTTATTTATCTATTTATTTATTTATTTATTTATTTAATTATTTATGTTGCTTTGTTTTTGTTTGTGTGTGAAAGAGAGCAGAACTAATGAGGACTGGGGGTGTCTGCATACATCTATTGGCAACTCCACAAAATTTTTCCATCCGTTTTTGACCACGTGAAAACTCGGGTTGTCCAGTTATTTCGACATTCCATGAATTGTAACTGTGTGTTTGTGTTTAACTTTTTCATTGACAATTGCTACATAATTAGATTTTTTATCAACTCGATCTTGAAGTGGAGTGAGTGTATACAGGTATTTGACAGGACGCCCGTGGCAAAGTGGTTAAAGTCGTTGACTCATACCACTTGTTTTTTACCGCTGTGGGTTCAAATTCTCCCAGGCACTTGGATTTTTATATGTAAGGAAGCTATCCAGCTAGCTAACGGAACGCCACTGGTTATACACACGTGGTCCTTCGTCCCTAAAAAAAGGCACGGAGGGACCCCTGAGGTCTTCCTTTAAAGCACGAAATTAGCCATATGACCTTTACAGTGTTGGTGCGAGGGAAAACCAAACAAACAAAACAAGGAACTTATTTGCCGTATAGTTTAACGATATCTTTGCTTCTTATCCTTCTTCGCCATTAGAAAAGTTATAGTGATGTAGTATTAAGTGTGAAAGACAAAAAAATAACATTCAGCATTGTTGTCAACAAGTTATAAACATCTAACATCTAATATGTTATAAAAGCAAGGTTTTACGTTATGGCCTTCTAAATAGGCCCGTCCTGCGTTAACTTGGGCTACAACGTTATGATCTTCTTTAAAGGTCCGCCTTTGATTTGGGGCTACAACGTAATGACCTTCTAAATAGGCCCACCGTGCGTGATCTGCGGCTACAACGTTATTACCTTCTAAATGCTTCTTTTGTCAATGTTTCTACCCCGACTGTGCGCCAATACAAGAGGATAATCTGTAATCAAGAAAACCTTGTTTAAAGATTCCATTGACTCATCTTCATCGTGACCGTCAAGCTCGTTTTGAATTGTCGAGGGAGCATATTAGGTGGACACGACAAAACTGGAGACATGCATCTTATACTTCACTAAATAGACTGGTAAGCAGTACATCGTTGTGATGGATGTTAGTAACAGGTTATGCTGTATGCCGGGACATTAGGCGATCATTTCATTTCCTTGGACGGCAATGCGCGTTCCTTCAGGTCACGGGTTGCCCAGGGCAACCTCAAGAGGCAGCGTATTTAGCGCATTAATTGGCAAGACCTTAATTCAATTGAGAAGATTGAGTAGATTATATGATTGTTTCTATTTCATGCTGATTTGTTGTACATGTGTGTATCCGGATATGACTCTGTGTAATAAATACAAAATGTAATATAATACAATAATGATACATTTTAATTTTATTTTTTGGTTAATGTTGCCTCTGAATATGACTCATATTATCATGTTGACATATAAGTATGTATATGTATGGTTTACCACATGGGTCTTACCCCTTATGGGTGAAAAATAAACAAAACTTATCATGCAAACAATACGAGAGACAACACTGGTTCTAAGGCTATGTTTTCATCCTACTTTGTGTCATGCATGGAATTAGTGTTCAATGTTAACTATATATGTGTAAGCCAACCTGTAGCATGATATTATATTATTCAACACATTGCTAATGTCATTGCTTAAACAATTCATCATCATTCTTATTACGCACCCATCTACCCACTTACCAACCCATTCATCAAGCCAAATAACCCACCTGTCAATCTAAACTATCACCTACAAATCCAACTACCCAATCACCTACCCGTCAAACTACCTAATCACCTACTCATCCAACTACACACTCACCAAGCCATACAATCATTCATGCACCTTATCATCTATCCATCTATCCGTTCATCCCTCTATTAACTCACATACCTCAATTGATAGATATTGGTAATGTCTAGTAACCATGTCCGTTCAGAAAATCTGTAACATACCTGAACAAACAATTTAATTCCATATTTTGGGTCCATTCGATTGTATCGAAACTATTCCAAGTATACGAGTATTTCACAGACTGTCAAAACAATTATGTTTTAGACAAAATAGCAACATAGCAAACAGTCGTCTGTTTGTAAGATAGACATTGTTTTGATAAAAATACATTATGCCACAATGTCGTAGTTTTTTTAACAAAGTATTTGCTCACGGCTACCGGCAGATCTGAAGGCGAAACAAGCCTCGTTTTAATTGGATAAACAGATTTACTTCCCGTTACAAAGCTTTAAATTTATTTATAAAACTGTTTCCATGAAATTAAACAATGAGTGATTAAACCTCACGTCGCTTACTTTCAAAACGGATATGAGTTCGCAATCGTAGCTTTACGGTGGCATAGAGGGGACATCAGAATATTTTATCTATCACGTGCGCACGCGATGAGGGACATCAGAAATGTTTTATCTATCACGTGTGCACGCAATGGACACATCAGAAATATTTTATCTATCACGTGCGCACGCGATGGGGACATCAGAAATATTTTATCTATCACGTGCGCATGCGATAGCTACTACGTGCGCACGCTACTACTAATACGTGAGCACGCGACAGCTACTACGTGCGCACGCGATAACTACTACGTGCGCACGCGATAACTACTACGTGCGCACGCGATAACTACTACGTGCGCACGGAATACCTTCCATTTCTAAATTGGACAGAGAAGTGCTTATTCATGACTTGTTTGAAATTAAAGCTATCGCTATTAAAAGCTATCGCGTGCGCACGTAATGAATTGTACGTGCGCACGTAGTAGCTATCGCGTGCGCACGTAGTAGTCATAGCGTGCGCACGTGGTAGCTATCGCATGCGCGCGTGGTATTAAAATATTTTCCGATGTCCCCGATCGCGTGCGCACGTGACAGATAAAATATTTCTGATGTCCTCCATCGCGTGCGCACGTGATAGATAAAATATTTCTGATGTCCCCCATCGCGTGCGCACGTGATAGATAAAATATTTCTGATGTCCCCCATCGCGTGCGCACGTGATAGATAAAATATTTCTGATGTCCCCCATCGCGTGCGCACGTGATAGATAAAATATTTCTGATGTCCCCCATCGCGTGCGCACGTGATAGATAAAATATTTCTGATGTCCCCCATCGCGTGCGCACGTGATAGATAAAATATTTCTGATGTCCCCTCTATGCCACCGTATAGCTTGAACTTTCTGATGGGAAAATGAGTGCACCCCTCTGCCATTTTTATTGTTTACACTGACTGTTTTAATACTTAGCCTATCATTGTGATTAATAATAACAGATAAAAAAAGGTTAGCGGAAAAATATACATGTAGACAATATGTTAAAAGTTGTTTTTTATTTCTAGTTAATTGTTAAACTGTTATAAACCTATTGAAACACTATCGAAATAGTCTATAAAATATCAAAAATAAAGAATAATTAGCAAGGGGAAGCGTTGTCAATAGAAGTGTACCCCCACCACCGCTGTCGCATTTTCAAGTCACATAGGGAAAACACAAATACACAATATTGGAGAGAGAAATATGTCGAAACCAGGCCGGAACATATTTTATATACTGTTAAACGATGTTATTTTTTTTTTCGCCGAGAAATTTCAATATTTTTGACGCACCGTCACTTGATTGTCCTCAAAAGAAGAAAGAAAATGTAGAAAATGAGGGGTTTCGGAAATGAGACACTTACCATATAGGACAGTATACATAGCAAAAGACAGAAATACGCAAAACACTTCATATATTCATGTACCTAGTCATATACTACATGTAGTAAATAGACAAAAAATATTAAAAGGACCAAGGAGGCATTTGACAGAAACAAAAATACTACTTGGGAAGTCATTTGAAAAACTTGAACATTTGATAATAATTGTTAAAGGAGACCAAATCCTGAAAATTGAAGACAACATAAATTAAACGTCGCTTACCAGCTATGTAGCTGTTTATTGGGGAAACAATCATTATTATCTGAACTTGATGTAAACTGAATACATCAAAAGAAAGGTGGACATTATTTATTCGTTCTAAACAGAGTATGACTTTCCATGTATTTAGTATTATGTTGAAAAAGGAAAATATTGTGTAAATTATTAAAGTAATATTGAAGTAGTGCTCTTTTAGTTGTACGCTATCCCGACAAGGATTTCTGAGATGTCCGAAATAGAGGATTTTTCAACCGATTCAAGATCCCTTCAAATAGCGATGATGTGACTTTTTGTTTTTAAGATTCAAACGTTTTTAAACAAACGCTTGATTTTAACAAAATATCCAAGTTTTCAAACCGTGCATTAATTTTGAAACTGTCACGTGCAGCTTATAGACTAGTTGACAGATTCTGCCTGAAAAGTCGCCGCTGATGTGGAATCTAGAGCCGGACCAACAAGTGCGCGTAAGATGGTTAATTAATGTGGCCGGTATAAATAAAATTATCTACACATTAATAGCGCCACACATAAATATATAACTGTCAATGGCGAAATTCATTGATAAACTGAGTGACAGAAAATGACGTCATACATTGATTTACTGACTGGCAAAAAATAGCGTCCCACATTGATGTAGCGACTGGCAGATAATAGCGTCATACATTGATATACTGACTGGCAGACAAAAGCGTCACACATTGATATACTGACTGGCAGAAACTAGCGTACCACATTTATATACTGACTGGCAGACAAAAGCGTCACACATTGATATACTGACTGGCAGAAAATAGCGTCCCACATTGATATACTGACTGGCAGATAATAGCGTCACACATTGATATACTGACTGGCAGACAAAAGCGTCACACTTGGATATACTGACTGACAGAAACTAGCGTCCCACATTTATATACTGACTGGCAGACAAAAGCGTCACACATTGATATACTGACTGGCAGAAACTAGCGTCCCACCTTTATATACTGACTGGCAGACAAAAGCGTCACACATTGATATACTGACTGGCAGAAACTAGCGTACAACATTGATATACTGACTGGCAGACAAAAGCGTCACACATTGATATACTGACTGGCAGAAAATAGCGTCCGACATTGATATACTGACTGGCAGACAATGGTGCCATACATTGATATACTGACTGGCAGATAATAGCGTTACGCATTGATATACAGACTGACAGAAACTAGCATCCCACATTGATATACTGACTTGCAGAAACTAGCGTCACTCATTGATATACTGACTGGCAGAAACTAGCATCACACATTGATATACTGACTAGCAAAAACTAGCGTCACACATTGATATACTTACTGGCAGACAATAGCGTCACACATTGATGTACTGACTTGCAGGAAATAGCATCACACACCGATATACCGACTGGCAGACAATAGCGGCATACATTGATATACTGACTGGAAGACAATTGAGTAACACATTGATAGACTGAATGTATAACAATAGCGTCACATCTCGATACTATTCTTACACCTTTTATTTATACTCGATTCATAAATAACATGACAATATGCGCTTTAACATATGTACATTATAAACTACAGGAAATATGTCAACGTGCATAGACACATCTCGCACTTTTTATACAAGCGAGAGAAATGGTGAATTCAATATGCTTTATATCATGTTATCAATGCATTATTTGTTTTAGAGTTTCATCAAGAGTTCAGATATTATATATGAATGGTTAGCAGGGAGCCATTACATACAGGGAAGAAGACAGATAACTATTTCCGTTTCCGTCGTGCCGGGTACCGATACTAAAATTAGCAAAAAGGAATAACTTTGAGGAAAAATAACCTACAATACAGATATATACACACCAGTATTTGAACATCCATACATTTTTGTCGATACTAAATTCCACTAATATATAACACCGGCAAAATACCGACAAACACTTTAACCATGTGTCGCCGGCTGTCATTTAGAACATGTCGACCCGCAACTTTTGTTGCCTTTTTGTGTTTTACCGAAAAAGTGTGATTTTAATTACCTTTCTGCCCAAGGGACCAGCGATCAGGTTCGAGAGTTCGAGCGATCGGTGTTCGAGCGATCCGAGGTAGAACACTATATATTATATAGGAATTTTGCGATGAGTTCGAGTGAAGTGAGGTATTCCAGCGATTCGAGTTCGAGCGAACGAAGTTTAACTGTAAATATAATTTTCGTTGGTCATTTTAAAAATACGAAGCGAAATCATTATAAGCAAAACAATATAAAAGATTTTTCTTAAATGGTTTACACGTGCTTTTTAAATAATCAAAATTAGTTCCGGAAATGAACTTCCTCTGAAGTTTCTTAGACTTTTAAGTTTTTTCTCTTTTTTATCTGTTTAAATATCCTCCAACATATATGTTTTACCTCGCTTTTAAAATCTAATTATCGAGTTAAAATTGTTGTCTAAAAATAACGGTACCACAAAAAAAATTGTGGATCCCGCAAAGTCATGCGCATGAATTTTCGAGAAAAAAGAAAACAAAATAAAACAAACAAACAAACAAAAACTCATAACAACAACACACACATAGACACACGTACACACATACATACATCCGGTTTTCTAAGCACTCAGCAACTTACATTAAATGTCATAATGTCATATAAGTGATATTTAATATAGTTTTTTTATATCAGTTAAACAATGATTTGCAATGTTATTTTGAAAATAAATACATTATTACCATGCAGTTTAGTTTGCAATGACTGGTAATATAAATACCGTTTAGTTTTAAATTTGCGTGTTGAAGAAATTGTTTATTGATGGTAAATTCAAAGTCCGATTATTGTTATAGTTTCAAGTTAAATCACTTATAAAATAGCCGTATAAAGAAACGTACTTTAAACAGGAGACTTATGTATGTACTTTTGGATCATTGAGTTGTTATTTCCGCATATTTTCCTATATCTGTTATAGATATCAAAACCAGTTTTACGTATTTACTGCTTGAAGTCATACCAAATTCCTTTTTTCCCGGGTGACATAACTTAAAATCACGTTTATTAAAGCCTTAAAGTATGATAATAAAAAGAGAATATTATGGTAGCTGATTTGAAACGATTTTGTGCGTCTCGTTGGCGCTAGCGACAACACGACAACGCGCTGTCTTCTTGTCGTCCTGTCTCTAGCGTGGCACGCCAAACAACACGTTGTTGTGCGGCGTGTTGTCGCGCTGTCACATTGTCACATTGCCGTTTAGCGCGTTGTCGCGCTGTCGTCTTGTCGTCCTGTCTCTAGCGCGACACGCCAAACGGCACGTTGTCGTGCGACGTGTTGTCGCGATGTCACATTGTTGCTCGGTTCAAATTTAAGGATTGGCTTATAAGCCAAGCGACAGGGCAACATTGCGACAACGCACCGCAAGACAACGGGCGGTTTAGCTTGCCGCGCTAGAGACAGGACGACAAGACGACAGTGCGACATTGCGCCGTTTGGCTCTTTGACGTGTTGACGCTAGCGACAGGACAACAAGACGACAATGCACCAACGCGCTGTTTGGCGCTTATCGTGTTGTCCTTAGCGCCAACTAGACTCACAAAAGCGTCCCAAATCAGTAACCAAAGAATATTGCCAAAATATTTTTTATTCACGATCTCATATTTAGGAGTTCAGTGATTTAAAAATGACACTAACAAAACTTTGTACATCTTTACAGAGTATTCTAAAAGGAAGATATATTCATGTAACGCATTTCTACACACTTAAAATACAATATATGGTTAAATCCTAATGCAAGTTTATAAAGGCTTTTATGTCGTAATCGAATGCATCATTAAGGGTCTTTCATATTTGACCCTGAATGCATTTATGCAGATATTATCAAGTAATTTACTTAAATGCAAAAAAGTATGTCCATCTTGTGGCCATAGAATCCTTAAAAATAATCTATTGAATATATCTGTGATACATTATAAAACAAACTTACTTTTTCACTCAGTTAATCTGTTTTATCACTTACATGTTAACTCTTTTCATGAATAAGTTGTGTCTGTTTTGCAAAATATGTCTGTTTTCGCTTGTTGCGCTTGTTGCGCCAAGAAATACTCCGTTGCGTATTTTAGTCATACCCCTGGATCTCTGTCCAAATTTGGTTCCCATCATGATAATATAGACTGGCCATTGGAAATTTATGTAATTAGTTAAATAAAAAAAGATAAAAGTAAAAAGAAAATGATATTCAAAGATGACACTATTACTTAACTTAATTGTTTATTTGAAGTCCTTTAGCTCGGACTGTGCTGTGCATTAGAAAAGCTTTTTTCATTAAAGAATCTGAAAACAGTGGAATTATGTTAAATTTTAAAAATCAAAAAAATAAAAATGAACAAAACAAATGAATAAATGAATAAGAAAATAAAAAAGCAGGACTAAAATTTTACCCGAATGCATATCTACAAAATGTACTAGCCGCCGCATGTACACGGCGTCAATTTATCGCATCAATCGGCAAAAAATAATTAGCTACAACACTATCTTGCTTCACATAAAAACTAATGTTTGTAAAGCATTCTGTCGAGTGTTTTTCGGGGTTGTTCTTGTTGGGTTTTTTTTTGTTTGTTTTATGTGTATGATGCAATAAAATCCCTCATAGTATTAATTCGTCCGAGACAGAAACCATTTTATTAATTTTTTTTCTTTAGGTGCAAGTTTTGGAAAGAAAACAAAATGTCTTCTTTTTAATATGAAATGACATGTAGCAACAACAACAACAAAACAAAACAATTTCATTTGTTGTGTTTGACCTGCAGGAGCCTTCATACTGGTATTGAGTTTGTAAATTGATAATGGTATTTTTCGGTTGTGTGAATAGGTAACCCGGAAAACATGGCGGTTGGGCGAGCCCATGAAGTTTTTTGACGTTCATTTTATCATGTGATATCAAATTATTCGCTTTGATTGGCTAAAGGCAGGCGATGTACAGGTAGTACTGTTCAAATCTTGTTGATTTTATAAATCGCCGTCCAGCAACGTAGATAACAACATTGGTTTGCCATTTCGAGACAGTCATATTCGGTTCAAAGATTTAATTTGTGTTAACTAAACCCATTTTTAGTGAAATATCATACTGATTTGATTCTTGCGTGAATTTCAATTTGATATTTCAAATATAGTTTACTTTAAAGAGTCAGTAGAACAAAATTATCAGAACTAAAACTGTGTTTGAGGCTAGGACGAGGAAATGTCCAGCCATCTCATTCCAATAGGACAGTAGCAACTGTTTTAGTCAAAAGAGATAGATACCTGTTCTTTTACTCTACAGTTGTACATTTGTCATTGTTTCACTTTGTTCAGCGGACCGATAAGGATTATGAGTTTTCGGCCACGGACCGCAAACTCATAATCGGTCACGTGACATTAATAATCAGTTGAAATCAAAGGGAATTTTTGTTACTTTATATAGTAACAAGTTTATAAATATCGCCTCTACGTCGTAGAGAGAATATATCGCCCATAAGATAAAATATCACAATACAACAACTCGTACTGCAATTTGCTGGATTTACCCGACTGAGAATCTTGAATTATTGTTTGACATCACAACTATGAATTTGCACGAGTAATAAATGTCATTATTAAATCAATAAACAGGCACTACTGACATTTCTTCAAGTAAAAGCAAAAATATATCCCGATTTCAAAAAACCGATTATTTCCGAAGCTTAAATGTCAATAAATGAACGTATCATAAAGCGATAATTTGATTACTTTCCTCAGTTTTATGCTTTTAAAGAAAGATTTTGAATATTAGTATTGTGGTAGATATATTTTCTGTTATCTTCTAGAGACTTGTGACTTTAAGATAGAAACGTTAAAAAACACGTACCTGTTTTACAATGAATGCCCTCTTACTTCTGCAATATCCACAAATAATCACACTCAAACAGTCTTGAAAATTATATTTTCACTTTGGAAAATAGTCATTTTGATAACTAGTTATGCGTTATAAATCATCATTATGATATACACAATTTATAACACATCCTGTACGTATACACATTAACTAGTCTATATAAATTACTTGGTATTGTTATTTTATAAGCTTTAAAAGATGGGTTTAAAGCAGCATGCATCTAGATTGATTGAAAATGTTTTAATAGTTAAACATTGTGGAGTGAACTATGGTGGCATATTTTTGCCAACAGTTAACTGTGTTATTATCGCGTTAACTATCTGATTAACTAGTTAGTTTTCGTGTTAACACGACAAATTACAAAATGTTATCAGATTATTTTTTTCTGTCAGATATATGACTGTCATATTACTTCAAAAAAAATACTTCATTTAACAAACACAAACGTTTAATAGATAAACAAATAATTATCTGTTATTTAACTGGTTAGTGTTGGCATGTCTTGGCACTAAATAGTGTTTTTTGAAGTTAGATTCTTATTTGCTTTTTATTTATCTTACATAAAAATGTCTAGTAAGTCTGCTACATTTCTGTTATTTATCGTGCTAACACGAAAACTAACTAGTTAGTCAGATAGTTAACGCAATAATTATATGGTTAACTGTGGTTATAAATTTGCCACCATAGTGAACAAAAAAAGTAATTTATACAATGCAAAAGAATCTTTCAATCCCATGTAAATTACTAAAAAGAGGTCAAAATATGCAAACGTTAACATTTCTGCGTCATAACGTAGTAAAAATGTGATGATAAATACTGCAGTCAGTTAGTTATCGCAAACAACATGTAAATTATAACTTGAATTTTGAATATTTTTAATTTTCCTAAAATCTTAGTTTCCTCGAAACATTTTGGGTGTTTTTGTGATCATGCAGCTTTAAAATATTACACACAATTGATCACGTGACTACTTTGTTGCTATGCAACTTTTACCTTATATGGCATAATTTGTTGTGGATACTAGTATAACTTTAATTTTTTTAATAAATGCTTGATGTCATGGATGTGAAACTGGAAATTAAATATTTCTCACTTGACCTTTTTAAAGTATTGTACAGGGAACAAAATTAGTTCAGAGGAGTATCATCTTAATATCATCAAAGTCACTTGTTGAAACTTATGATATACCAGGAAAACTGTAACTCTTCAGTCAATGCATTTCTCAATTTATCAGTAAAAATATATCCAGACGGTCTGTAAAATAAATAACAAACATGACGATACAAGAAACCATTGATTGGACAGACATAAATTTGATGCATGTTTACTTACTGAAGTGCCAGTTAATAATTTTAATCTTATGATTTTTCCTAAAACACAAGTTAACCCATCAGTCACATTCAGTCTAAATCAAGTTTATTTATGGTATTTTAAGTATAATTTGTTTTGTTAGAACTAATATAACCAGTCCTTGCCCAAAACAATTTTAAGTGAAATAATGGATATAATTATCATGATTACATTTGAATCTTTTTATGTTTAAAAAAATCGACTTTTCATTAATTAATTCATTGAACGAATTTTAAGTTTCCAAACTGTACTATCAGCACTTATAATCGCCGCGTCGGCATATGGGAACACACTAGAAATTTGTGTCATGGATTGCGTAATCGTTTGTGAAGCAGCAAGTATTATAATTTTAAAATAAACTATATATTTGTTATTCTTCCAAAACACTGATATTGGTAAAGTGGTTTGACATTGACTTAAAAATATCATTTAGATTCAGAATACTCATTTGTTTTTACTGTCATGCACATCCATGATGTACTTGTATATGACTTCTCGAAATATTCGTTGAACAAGGTCTTTGTATATGTTAGTTAACATACCTTATTAAGCACTTAAAAAGACAAATTGAAAAGAAAGTAAATGATGCAGTTTATATAGAGGATATTTGTTTATTTGTATGTAAGATGAAGTTTTATATCATGGAGTGAGCCTTTAACAGTATTCTCACAAATGACATAGCCACCAGTTGAGAATATTGTTTTCAAAGCTCGTGAGACGAAATAAGATTACATTTTACACAACAAACAAACACATTTTCTTTTTGTTATGCCCGCCGAAAAGAATTGTGAGAGACAATATATAATTGTTGACAGGAAATATTCAAAAAGCGGCTAGGAATTTGAAAAACATAGTATAGTTGAAAGGCTGTCTTACAAACGCTTGGTTGTTTACTTATTTTTCGGGCTGATGCCTGTTATTGCTTTTCAAGTTTTCATATTGCATAAGGCAGTTATTGCTCGTGGGATACTTAAATTTTCCCAAATGTCATCTAGAGCAGTTTTGCATGTGGACGGAAGTAATTTTTTCAGACTGTAAAAATGAGAGAGGCGATATTTGTTGATTGGTAATTTAAATGAATTGAAGTAAGTTTCTTTCTTTTTACTACTTTTGAAATTTAAGTTATTTATTCATGTCAAATTTGATTTTCTTAAGACAGCCCTGGCAATGGCAGAATTGTAAGCAAAACTAAAATTGAGGTACAACAATGGGAAAATCTTGAAAAAGTAGTCTCGTCATTGATAAAGTGTCAAGTTATATTTTGATAATTTTCACTCTGAATTTTCACAGATAAATCAGTAATCCAGTAAAAGCATAAATTAAATTTAATTGACAATCATAAGAAACGCATTTATAATTTAACATTATATAAGATAACATTTTTACCTACAGTTATATACTATGGCCTAGAAATTGAATTTTCACGGCATTGAACCTGGTGGTGGTATTGATTGTTTACACTCCGAATAACGACAGTTAGCCACACTAAATTTACTAGGGTACAGTACAGCCATTCTATCCATTGTTCTGTTAAGCAGTTCACCATGAAGTACAAGTTGCCTCGCTTTCGTGAGGAACTTCTGTTTATACCAGAGCAAAGGTTTAATGCAAATGACCGTAGGCAGATAAGTGGGTTTCACAGAACGTTCCCTTTGTTATGCTAATATCGATAAATTTACCGATTTATTTGTGTACCCCAGGATTAGTTGAGAACGAAATCAAACATGTGTCGAGTTCTAGAGTATCTGAATTGGTGTCAATGTCAATTTCTGTACCCGTTCCATTTATCAATATTTTTTGGCGCCTAAAGTCAAGAAT
>NW_026860552.1:0-26899 GCF_026571515.1 Ruditapes philippinarum | reverse complement strand
GTTGTTAAAAAAAGTGATCTTTTTTTTTCGGCGCCTACACGTATCCAAAAGATACATCAAGGAGTTGCAAGAAGGGGGAAATGCCTCCTTCTGTTTATTGGGTTAGAAGGGGGCGGCAGTCCCCCTCTTTGCCATAAAAATTTTGGACTTGTGAGATGCTAAAAATGACCCCAGGTGGATTATAAGGTAACGTGTAACCAACGCTGAAAAGCCTCTGACTTAATCCATTGAGAAGTTACAACACTTTAAAATCAATTTCGATGGAAAAAAATCAATGCAAAATCGTGTTTTTTAGTCAATTTTGAGATGTCCCCTCGTTGCAATGGTTACAGGAAATTTAAGACTGAGCATATTGTAACAATGGTCCAGTCAATATTTGTGCTAAGTTTGATAAGTATTGGAGCAGTTTTTATAGTTTTATAGCAATTTGAACTTGTAACATGAGACTTTTCAATGAAAACAACCATTTTTCACAAAATGGTCATGCAGTAATGGGATAATGATCAATTTATTTTTAGGACGAGCTGTTCTGTTATACATGTTATATTACAAATAGCAAACTTATATCTATAATATCAAATAATAGTTATGAATAAACTGTTAAATATTATAATCAATTTTTAGTTACGTATTGCTTACTTATTATTTAAAGATTAAACACAAGATTGCATAATTATTTGTTTACAATTCACTTACCGGGGAATTTAGGTATAGCAGTACTAAATGCAATAAACAATCTAATCGTCTCAGAATCCTACAAAACAACCTATTGAAAATATTTGTGATACATTTTAAACAAACTTACTATTTCACTCGGTTAATCTTTCTTTTTAACTTAAATATCAATTATTTTCTCGAACAAGCATAGCTTACGTTGAGCCTGTTTTGCCACAAAAAAAAAGAAAAAAAAAGAAAGAAAATATGTCCGTTGCGCCTGCTGCACCAAAACAATATTCATTGGGTATTAACGTCATACCTCTTGTTCCATTTTCGTCGTTGGAATATAGACTGGCTAATTTACACTTCATTTATTAAATTAATAGAACACTTTATTTATTAGTTAATAAAAAACGATGAAAATAAAAAGAATATGATATTCTAACACGGCACTATCCCTTTAGTTAAACGTTTATTTTGATTCCTTAAAACACGGCGACATGTTGTACATCAGAAAAACTATTTTTATTAGAGAATATGAAAACAGTGTGATTTTGTTAAATCAAAAGAAAAATATACAACAGCAAAACTAAAATATTCCCTATTGCCGAATAGACGAATGCATATCTACCAGCCCCAGCATGAACGCGGCGTCTAATAAATAAACCCCTTGTGTTTATTCTTTAATATCATAATTAACTTAAAGTAAAGTTTGTTCATCCTTACTTTTAGTAAATGGAATCAGGCCCTAAAGTAACATAATTTAAGGATGATGTCAGCGATTCGACAATAAATCAAGAAATGCTGTCTGTTACTGACACTGTTCCTTCACAGAAAAAAAAGACTGATTTGTTAAAACATTTTTGTTCAATAGGATTGTTGTATTTCAAAAGACATGAATCACAACTCATTTACTTTGGTAAATCGGCTAAACTTTCTCAATGTAATCGACAGTTTTATAAAACTATTTTTAAACACTTAATTCGCTAGTGTTTATAAGTAAGCATTTTCGACATTAATTCTGCCTGCACTACAACAAACTTTAAGCTGGATTTTGCAATTCATGATATATTGTTCATGGTATTCAGAAATCAAGCACATTCAATGTAAATATTGTTTTTATTTTTAGTTTATTTATTATATTGGTCCTTAAAACATTGACTTGGAAGTGAAATTGCAAATTGTTCATCATTTTACATTGCTACATGGAGCTTTATTTTTGTGTGAATTTTGCCTATTTTTACTTTGGAACAACTTAGTGAAAATCAAGGCTGATAATGCTGAATCACCTTTAATTGGTCGATCATGATCAATTTAATTTTGCAAATGCTTACAAATAAACACTAACATATACTTAATTAATGGAATTTATTTTACAATCCCAATTTTTGACATCGGAGTCATTGAGTGTTCTTTCTATTGTTGTTGTATTTGCAATAACGTAGAAAAAACAATGTCGTTTCTTTTCTCAGGGGAATGATATCTTGAATAAAGATAATGAAAATATCTAAAATAGGGAAATGATGTTCTAATGAAGGTAGTATATTAACATATTCAATATCATGAAGTGTAAATAATTCACCAGTATTCATATAAATCTCATACCGTCTCCTTGGTGCAATAACGGAATAAGTCCTTCTAATTTAATAGTAGGTAATCAGTTATTGCACTAAGGTGACGATACATCGCTTGCACACAATGATAGTAAAACTGCAGACAACCATGCATTAGCGGACAGAAAGCATTAATTTTGCTGAATACGAGTCTGACACAGCCCAGTTTAAGAATTCAGTCGTTAAAATGATGACTGTTTTACAAACGACTTGCTTTTATCTGAAACTATCTTTACTTACTAACATGTTTGTCTTTCTCCTAGAATGCTTTTACTTATAACACAATACCAGTTTTTAACAGAAAATGTTTATAATTTGATTCCTTCTCTGACTAATGAGATTAGTTGTAGTTGTTAGTTGGATACAAAGGCGAAGAAAATACACATCCCAATCCTGAATATTTTTCTTAATTTAACGTCACCCCAAGGCTGTAAATATCATAAATTTTGCTGGTGGATAAGGAAGTCGTGTGCCCCTCACCAACCCCGAAGCAGTTGAACTATAAAATCAATAATCATTTTGAGGTGTCTGCCAAATGAAATCGTCGTATCTATTCAAATCATTGCAAGACTAGTTTAAGATTTTACTTGAATTGAGTTAAATAGAGTAATTGCAATAGGAATTAACACTATTGAAATATTTATAAATTTACAGATTGTGAAAATAGTCTGTAAACCAGTAGTCTTGCTTTTGTTAACCAGACCATACTGTTCCAGCTTACAGGTTTGGTAAAAACACATTTGCTTATGCTTCAATAATTTATTTAAGAATAACCTAAACTCATAAATGCTGGTTGAATATTACTAAATTGATGTCGCTACTTGTCAATTCTCAATTAAGTCGTCATCTTAATGACAGTGCTTTCAATCATAACCAATTATAAATAATCGGTACGTGCTTATTTATTTTCCAGGTCTATACATAGCCGGGATCAAAAACAGATCAATTTTAAATCATTGACAAAAACGATTTGTTTAACATACATTTGCATAACATTTGCACGTATTAAAACAAACAAAAACAGATACAAAGTGAAGTGATAAGAACATTTCAAACAATTTTATGCATGGACACTTAGAATTAATACAAAAAGTTCAAACTTAACTTTTAAACCGTGGTGGTTTATTGATAAAAGCATTTCTGAATCAATAAAAATATTTTTAGATATTACATGAACTAATGTGTTTATAAAACTTTGTTAAGATTGCAAGCACGTTAACAATTGATATGAAACTGACGTATGCATTAAATTGAAACACATTATCAACCCATTTTACGAAGGTGAAATAAGAGTGTTTTAAAAAAAAACTATAACTGTTGTTCAATTTATCTGAAGTTTCAAGATTTTTCGGAAGTGTTTTGTAGATTTGAATGTTGCAGCACCTTTATTATGAAATCAAAGTGGAAATTAAAATATATTTGAAATTTGATTTTCTTTGTAAGTTTGATGTTATAATATTTTGTTTATTTTAGAATTTGACGAAAACTTAATTCTATTTTAAACCTACTCTTGAGTATTGGGAAGTATTATGCACTGGTATTATATGATGAAAACACTTTACCTCTAGATTGTGCTCATCTGTAAAGCAACCACCTTTTTACATCAGCAGTATCAAATTTGTCCCTTAAAGAAAGATTTCATAGTAAATTAAAAGTAAATTGGTTGTTCACCAAGTAAAGCTCGATTCTGAAGTGCCTTGTTTGTTTATCAAAAGGCAAACTCTCTAATTGGTAAACGGTTTTACATTACTTATATGTAAACTATCTAACTAGGAAAAGACAAAAGTAAAAATAAAAAAAAAAATAAAAAAAATAATTATTGTTTTTTGTTTGTTTGAAGTCACAGCGACACAGCCATGGCGTTTTCACAGCTTTTTATTTGAAGGAAGGCCTCCGATTTTCTTGCATTGTTTCAGGAACGAGCTTGCCACATGAGTATAAAAAACACATTCAAGAAAACTGAATTCATCATTACAACCATAAAGATCTGCGTCATTACTGTAACAACATTTGCAAAGTGACATGCTTACCGAAAGTCCAAGACATAGAAAAGTTAATAGAACTATCATGTCCATCGTTTGCGTCGATATATACATTTTATTTTTCTTCACCTTTATACGTGTGTAAGCAGATGTTTCCGTTGGATTTTAAGATCGATTATTCTTTCAACAATGTATAAAATGAAAATAGAAAAAGATGATTATGTAAAATATAAACAGAGTTAGGTATAAATCTGTTAATATAATACTACAGCAGATTCATATTTCAAGTATATAAGCTTTTTAAATGGCAAACGAGTTCATTTTCATAACATCTTTGAAAGTTCTAATGTTGTTACACTATACGTCATGACTCTTCATTTAATTAAAATGGTATACGATTACACTAATGACATGTGTTTTTACAATTTTTAAATGGTAAAGTTATGCTTTTCCTATATTGTTACGGTTATATATCAAATGTGTTGTAACATAAAATGTTTCGGTTTTTTACACACTGTCTTGAATACTGTACATGACAGAATAAAATGTTGCGGAATTCAATCCTATTATTTTACTTAATATTTAACCGCTCATTCCCTCACTAGGAGATATGATAAACCATTTATTTCTTTCATACACGTATTTTAAAGTTATTCTATCTCAAAATTCAAACAAATTTTGTAACCTGCAGACAACAAAGATATACGTAGCTTTATATACACTTAAAAGATTTACATAATAAAGTTAGAAAAACACTTATGATAGAGCATAAAATGGGCGCAGTATATCGCAGAACTTATAAATGATATGTTAACAGATTAACGCCAATTAACATATACGTAGCATCCATATAGATATATATACATTACCTACTTTTACATAATTATGCAAATATTCCTACATATATACGGGTTTGGAATATTAAAGGGATTCTCAGGCAAATTGATAACAAAATATTAAAATGATTTTATGCACTCAAATCAAGCTAAAATGACATTTTTAATGTCCCAGCATGAATTTCTGTATAAATGCTTTGAATGTAAATATCTATATATGTTGAACGAAATTTAGACGCCGACAGAATCACCAAGTAGTTTTAAAACAAGTCATGTAACTTGAACAATCCCTGGAAGTAACAATAACATATATTGTGGATATTGTTTGATTGAAACAAGTCTATGTAATACATTTGACATGTTCTTTTAATGTTTTCAGAGTTCACTGTGGCAACTATTGTGAAATCTTAATGCTCTAACCTGACCCACGTGGGTCAAGTCAGGAAACAACTATTTTAATCTTTATAGGCAGGAAATCTGTGTGCTCTTTTGACTGTCTAGTGTACTCATTTTGAGGACATTTACAGAATGTTAAATAAAAATTTTAAACAAAAAATGACAATTTTGCCTGTTCTCCCTTTAACCTTGACAGCGGTTTTGCTATAAGGTCCATTTTTTAAGTAAGCCACACCTATATTAAAATGTAACTTTTCTGAAGATAGACAATTCGCACGTCTTATTAAAATGTTTTGCACGTGAAAAGTTAAAAACTTCAAAATAAATGCTTAGAATATTATCAATAACATCTGGTCTATAATGATTGCTTACATGGAATGGACATGTGAGTCTTAATTAATTCAAATATTTCTTTTTGCTGAAATATAACATCAAATAAACGAAGGATACGATCGTACGTTGATTTATGTTTATTTGACCACGACATAAACTATCAATCATTTAGGAATGTATGGAATTAACAATATTTAGCATTTAAGTGGCATAACGTAGAATACTTGATTCAGGAATTTCTAAATAGTGATATTGTTGAACCAAAGCAGGTTTTACATTCTGGTGAAGCGTAGACGGTATCTAGCACTTCCCAGGTCAGTGGACAGACTCACTCAAACCTTGTCTACATTATTTTCAATGTTGCCGTTTTGACGTTCTTTAGAATTGTTTGCTCTACTGTATAGTGTATATGGAGTGTAATTATGTTCCTTTACCCGTTTTATGTTTTATAATATGGTTTAAATTTTTTTACCATGTGTTCCAATATGAATGCATGTAGAACGTTATATTGTTCAATATTGTAAAAAACACAAGGAAATGAAACTAATCGGCTAGATATACATGTTAGTTATACATTGATGCCATACTCATTAAATTCCGTTCACTATAGCTGAGCTATGTTTATAGCCAGACATTGTCTACTCGTATACTGTAATAAAACATGATTGGTAGAAAATTAGAGTACATGTATGTCATTACAATACGGTCTAGTACGTTGTCACCTTGGCATGGAGTGTAAAGGTATTTTTGATGAAACCTGCACGAAGGGGACATAATTAATATGTCATTTTAATCCGTTATTTGTTTGTTTAATAATGCATTGTTTGCCATTTTCTTTACAAGTCATGGTACCGCCATTTGGTTGTTGCTTCTTAAGGCAAACCTGTTAAATTAAATGAGGAATATACGAGACAAATTAAACGAATACTTTCGAAAACGAAGACCCACAACAGGTTTGGTCAATGATTGCTGGTTGCCAACCAGTCATCGCACAAGGCACCTGTAGTGCAGCAGAAATAAAATTGTTGCGCTCCAAATCCTCCGTATTCACCTGACTTTGCCACTTATGTCTTCCTTTGGTTTCAAAATCTACAGAAATACCTTCCGGATCAAAACTTTGTTCAGCACAAACACCACGCTTTTACAATAATATATCAGTGTCTTTATGGTATACCTAAAATGACTGAAAATGCCTTTAAAGGCTTCAAAGTTTGGATCCGGAGATAGAAATGTTGTATAGCTGTTTAAGTTAAATATCTTGAGTGATTAAAATAAAAACAATAAGTGAAACCTTAGACGAATTAAATGTTAAGTGCTCCTTGTATAACATGTTTACTTTTTAACAGAATAGTAATTTTCATGATTTGATGTAAATCGTACTATTTGCGGTAGTTGAGTAAGCATTTTTATCATAATTTGTTTTATTGTTCCAATTACGGCTTTAATTTTGTTTTCAGAGTTTCAGACTTTATCATGCTAGCAATATTTGGAATAAATTGTTATCAATTGTTTTTAACAATATATGTCATACTTTGCTTATTTGTCGAATGTTTCACTATCGTTCACTTTTTTAGCGTGAATTAACGTTAGTGTATTCACTGAGCTGTGAAGGGAGCGTACGGGAGCGTATGAGGAGGGAAGCACATGAACACGTTGGACGGACATGATGATGTACTCGTGTATTACAGTGATAAGTTCAGTGAAGAAGCTTTCCTGGTTTAAATACAAATATATTTCTAAGCAAAATTTGTACATCTTTTTCTTTCCTGAAATTTGTCATCCAATTTTATATTTACGTTCTCGAAATGAAAACACTAAGCATTCACAGGTACCAAAATGCCGCTTATAAAGACAAAAAGGTGGTTTGCAGGTTTCGTTACTTGCTCCACGTTGGTAAGTTTAGAAAAAATATTTTTCGCGTTTAATATCGCAGTGAACAATAGGACTGTAAAAGTAATCGGCAGGTGAACTACTTATTTCAAACTTATACTATACGCCATGTGTGTTAATGTAACTTAAGGCTTGTTCTTGTGACAGTGCGCGTTTAAAAACAAATCGGCTATTTCGTCTGCAATTTAGTTTCGTTTAACAAACGTTCATATATTTATGTCATAAAATGCATAACATGTATATATTATTTGTATACTATAGAAAAAATGATGGGAATCGTTTCATCTATAATCTGATTTGTGTAAATAATATCATTTTAATCGTGTTTATCATTCATGTTTAGATATATCCGTCTAACCATTGAGAACAGCGAAATAGGCTCAAACGATTACCATGATTCTCTGGTTTATCTGGCATAGACAACAAGGGTATAAAGGTTGAAAAGTGATTGCTTTTTAATTTATGAATAAGAGAGGCTAGTAGTTTTGGTTCGATATATAAAGACACGTACACAGAAATGGTTCCGTTTTAATGTTAACATATAATTATAAAATTTTAACTGTTTTATTTAAAAATAGGTGATACAAAATTACGTTTTGGCTTTTCTTTTTTAAGGATTTGTAATCATTTCACAGAGTTTATCAATAATATCTTGAGACATCTCGTTCATTGCATTTCTCATTTTATCGGCACCTTCTGATAATAAAACTGAATATTGCAATGATAATTAATAGATATAATAGATGAAAATAGGTAAATGGTCAAAAAATGGTAATAATACAGAAATCGAAAGGCAAAATTGGCGGTATTGAAAATCTTGCAAACTTTGTTTCATATTGATGATGGTCACAGACAAAAGTTGTAAATGCAAGCTACCGTTCACGTCTCCAAGCACAGACTGAAACAATTCAGTATTCGGACATGGTATGGCCATTACCACGTTACCTCCGATGTAGCAATATCATGTCTTATCAGCAGATAAATGTGCAAATTAATTATCTAAAATATACTTCAGTAATGTATTAGGTATAAATATGCTAAAAGACGTTTGTGTTAACACCTCGTTAACGTAAATAAAACACAAAAGACAAATACATGTAATAAATCTCTTAGCATGACATTAAAAAACAAATGGAAAACCAACCTTTATCGTGTGATTAGAGCTTGGTTCTTTATCTTGCACATTTTCCAATGATTTGTTTATTAACAACAGATGATCTTTTACAACGCGCGTAAATAAATTCTTAAAAACAATTGGTTATGAACATAAGTGTCCGACTTAATCAAGATGGTGTCCCGGCACATGGTCAATTGACATGTCCATTTAAAATATTAAAATGTATAATAGAAGGAAACAAAATGATAAAAATGATACAGACACTAGATGTAGCAAACACGTGTTGTTGCACAAAGTCTACAAGAATGAATATCAAAAACAATGATTCAATATAAAAGGAGCAGGGGCAAAGAGTACTGCCTTCATTTGACGTCAACGAAATTGTCCATTTAGTACGCCTTTAAAATAATAAAAGTACAAACAGAAAGATTATATGCCAACACGGTTCAGGGAATCATCTTTTTTCCTAATATTTTTTATTAATGCTGTATCGTTTAAAAAAAATGCGAGGCGAAAACTCTGATTGGACATATATACCTTCTTATAGGAGTTGTTACCCTTGTCTATATAATAGTAGATAATGTTATGGGAATTGTTTGACTTTGGATATTAAATATTTTCTGCAATCTAATGCATATTTTGTGAACATTCAATGAGCCGTAACCCTTTCGGCAATATTATTAATAATGCGCACTAAACATAATCTTGTTTTATAATTTTACAATTTTCCTTCTTTAAAACGAGATTTACAAACAGTTGCACTAATAATAATAATATTACATATAACATTGTCACACAAGACATTAAAACTTTTCTTGCATATCAAACTTGTGTTTTTGTTAGTTTTACCCATGCATTTGGCATTGGGGCGCCAGACGAGACGCCTGCAGGCTTATATGATGACGACATTTCGCCGTAATGAATGAGTTGTAATTTCATATGCTGTTGTAAAAAATAATTACGGGTGTAAGGAAAAAAATTACATGAAATTAAGGTTACGAATTTACCATATGATGGAATATGGTCTCGTTACTACCCAATGTGCCCCCTGAACCGCAACACATGACAGATATTATTATTAATCTGTATAGGTGCATTTGCATAGCTTGTATAAACAACGAGAAAAAAAAAGGAAAATAACTCACAAGGGCATATAACGGTATCGATCAAACATTTTCCGTTCGGAATCATATTGGTTAAATCCCAGCATCGTCACCACAACGCTCATTTACAAATTTAAACGAGCTTCTTCTACATATATCTTACACTTATATACCTGAGGTATACATCGAACACATATATAAATCTATTAAAATCTGTTCTGTTTTGTATAATATCAGACTTTTTTCCGCACCTTGAATTCAATTCGCAAATTATTGACACAGTGTCTAATTCCGTATATATTCGACTGTTTAATTAAAGCGACTGGACAAAATCCAATTGTATGCAAATTGCAATATACAGAGTTACTAGGTGGTACATGAATCTATAGAAAACAAACATACATATCTCGTATTAACCGAAAAAGATTCTTTTACCATGACAATACCTGAGTAATCTTTGTCACTTATATTTATTCCATCCTTATATATTTCTTTATAAAACCAAAAAATACGGCAATGACCCCTATTAGACTTCGAGCTTTCCCTTCTAGGAAATTCTACTGATTTATATCCATCAATATTATAATTATCCTTATTACTCTGTCAAGTATCAGAAAAAAGTACCAATATTCACGACGTCTTCATCAGTCAAACAGTTTATCAAACCTTTTACATTCCAGGATTCAATGTTCAAATCACACTTTTCTCCGTGACCCTAGCTTGATCCATTTGAGTTGATGCTGGCATCTGGAATGTAGAACTTGCTGTCAATGTACAGCTTGTCTCGTACAAGGACCACCCCTTTTTCCCGCTCCTCTGACCTTGGTCATTCCCGGTATAAGAGCGCGGCGTCTGTCCATGATCTCTTATGGGAACTAATCTGAAATATTAAAGGGAGAATTGCGCACATTTACTTTTCTAAGATGTTGTTTAAAAGTGGATTTAGACTCTTTATCTTTAAATCGGACATGTTTGAAAGTCCCGATCCTTTGGGTTAAATCTACAGCTATTTTAGGTCCCAGTCCAGATACATTTATATTCAAAACTTGTGAAAAAAGTCATGCAATTTATTTATACAGTTCTCCAGTTAACCGGATTATTTGGTGCGCTATATTTGACTGTTGTATGGTCAGTATCTAGGTCATTACTGTCTGTGTTTGAAATCTGTGCTAAAACAATGTCTAATAGAAGGTGACTCGGTTTCTAAATTGTGCTTCCATCGCTTGCCATATGGTTCTGAGTACCTGTAGCTAACCGAACCATGAATGATCATACAATATTGCGTAGTAACATAATTTGGGTGTCAGTTCCCCCAAGCAATTGTACAATAACTCAAAACGTGTACGTTATGTCATGATTGCAAAGCTGTGAATTAACGAGGATTGTATTGCCTTTGTAATAATAAATAAATTTAAAATAAATGTTCCATGTCATCTGTAGGAAGCACTGATTACAATAGGAAATTGTTGCAATTTACTTAAAATGCATATGCTAAGATGAAAAGCTGTATATATAAACTAGATCTAAAACATAATACATGACCCTCCGCAATATCAAAGGATTTCAGAAAGTATGAAAAAACACTAACAAATTGATTCAAGTGTACGATGCAATTTAAAACAACAAAACAGGTACCATCAATAACCAGGCTAATATAAACTGATATGTTTGCCGCATGATTTCAATGAAGCCGACATCCTGTCGATTAAGTTACATTCCGCTAAAAAAACCTAATGATGTTAACATCATAGCTAGTTAAGAAGTATTCAAGATAGAAAATATGCAAGGTGCATTTTCCAGACATACTTTGAAGTGAAATATTGCACATAGCATGCCTATATGGTTCATTGCATTTTTAGATAGTGAAAATTAGAAATTACACTCAGCTCAGATTCTGTGCATGCTTCTGACCTTTGCAACGTGCTAATAGACTAATAAACTATTCTTTATACTTGCATTCTAGCAGAAAATTTAATAGTAAAAAAATTCACTATTATATATTTGTCGAATGTAGTATGTAAGGGAAATACAGTGCAATCTCCTCAGAAGCCAGTACCTTCTTAATCAATTATATAAACGTTCAAACGTTCTCAAATAAACTTCTCTAGAGCGATGCCCCTCAGCGACAACAAAGCTTGTTGCCTCCCATTAATGTGTTGCTCTGCAGAGGTTGTTCCCTGCGGTCTGGAGACGGCAGGGTATTGGTACGCGTTTTACTTTTGAGGCATGGAGGAGCACGTGACCTATTTTCGGTACATGGAGGAGCATGTGATCTGTAAACCGTACATGATTGGTTAATTGACCTTTTCGAAAACCTGACTAAATACCGTTTGCCGGTACGTTACGGACTTACCTCTAGGGAATTAGAGTGACACGTAATCGAGCTTAAATAAATATGTTTAAACCAATTAAGAACAAAAAACTATTACGCGATATTTTTAATATGCCATAATTATTTTACCGTTTAAGGTGGAAACACTTGAATTATGTGTTTGAAAATTATCAATGTTTCTTTAATATGTATCTCAAATTTTACAAACAATAAATTGTATATACTGAAAATCTACAAAATTGAAATATTCGAAGTGCCATCTGCCATTATGAATAGAGATATTTTCTGCGTAAACTTGTGTGTTTACTTTTTTTGCTCGGAATAATTCATAAAATGGTAGGCCTATTTAATCATTTTATTAAAAAGAAATAATTTTTTTATGTTCGACCTTCTCCGGTCATCAACGGTCACCAAGTTTCCGAAGACCTTCCTCTATATTGATCGGTTATCGGCAACTATATTCCAACTATATACAAACGTTTATTTATTCCCCCCAAACAATGTTGAAAATAGTTAAATGAAATATCTTTATATCATTAAAAATGTTCCCCGCAGGAAACCATTTTACTTGTACTTATGTGTATTATACACCAAGTTATCAATTGCCGTAAAACTAACCTATTTATGTGAATGGAAATACAATACACACGGACAGCGTTCACGGCAATACGCGTATCCTCCGTACAATAACATCTTGTAATTCATTGTAATACTTCAACACCGGTTGGCTTGAACAAGTTTGCATCGAGTTCGAGCGAAAGAAGTTTGTCAGTAGACGAAAACAGTCACCGCCAAATATAATTACCGGTAAAATGTGGACAAATTTACCTGCTGTAAAAATCTATAAACTAAAGCAACGCAATTCACACAAATTTCCTTTTTGCCACAAATACAGTATGATAAAACTTAAAGAAAGCAGAATGCCATAATATAGCCCAACACGGCAAAATTGAAAAAAAACTAAATAAACATCAGAAAGTTGGAGAAAGGAAAGTAAAAAATAGATTAATTGCAAGAAACACGGTACTGTAAACATTGATCTTTAATTGCATGAATCGAAATACTAGTATAGCACACATGCGTCTTAATGCGTTCTTATCTATTACTTTGCACAATAAAATCTATTGCTAGTTTGTTTGTTTTACTGGTTTTTACATATCTCGGCAGGCGATCTATCTTAGCATCCAACACGATAAAGTGTACGCGTTGCAAAAACCATGAAGAAGTGTTATTTACTTCGAAGCGTTTTCCAACTGACATATTCCTTCATTTCGTTTCTTATTTACGTTGTTTTTCTTTTTCTTTTTGAAACTTCAGCTTTGCTATTTTGTTCACTTCCCATTATATTCCATTCCGTTATGCTTTCCAATTAATGAACTAAGAAACGAGCAATTCATAGAAACATTGAGTGTACAGTATTATGCCTGTGAAACAGGAAAAATAAAAGAACAAAGATCTGCAATGCAAAGCGAAATTACCCCGACAAAATTTAGTATAACTGGACTACCGCAAAGCCAATCAGAAATGCATCAAACAAAAGGCAGGAGAGGAAACAAAAGTCGGAACACAGGGCACTTACGAACTTTCCGCTATATGTATATGCAGTATTTCAATAGAGCGGAAGTCAGTGCGCGAGCATGCGCTTTGCCATGTCTCGATCAGTTACCGGTCACGTGCCATGAAGCGACACTTAGTGTACATGACTTTTACAACTAAAATATCAGACAAACACATTAAAACAATACACATAAACTAAACATAGTTGTTTTCCCATATTAATATTTTGCATTTGCAACAGACAGTCAAACAAATATCTCAATATTCTTACCGATTTAATGTATTGTTTACATGTGATGCCAGCAGCGCTGTGTGTTAGATTACTTTCGGTTCAGAAAATTTATTTGTTTACCATCAAAACTCATATGTTTACCATCGGAACCATATATAGATAGAAAGCAAATTATACAAAGGTAAGGAAAAAATTGTCCGTTTCTTCATAAAAAATCGAATAAATAAATACAAAGTCTTTTTAAAAGGCCCCTTCTTTGAGTTCATTTAAAAGGGGAATAATTTGGTGGAATTTTAGGCAGGGAAACAAGGAGTTATCATTCGTGGCTAGGGAATATGGCCGACTGAAATCATGCAAGCAAGTTTGTAAGTGTAGGGTGGACATACGAATAAATAACAACAGTTGCACCAAGAAAAGAACCCCTAAAATGTCAAATCCATATTGAACAATTTTAAAATAGAGAAAAAAACAGAATCCCTAAAGAAAGCCAGTGAAATAACACATTTGTATAAAATTGTTAAAGAAATTTTTGTGACTAATGAATATCATTTTCGTTAAAACCTTTGCCTGTGTACATTTGACGAATAAGTGTACAACCAGGAATGCTTGAAATACAAGTTTGTGCTTTGTCAATATATATCAACAAGATATTTGTGTGTATTGAAGCTTTGTTTGGAGCATGCGAATTGAAACATTTACACAGTATTGACATGTATCTATTTCGTCTTGTTTGATGAATTTTGAAGCTGTGAATAAATAATCATAAAACCGCCCTGGATTGTCACTTGTCAAAATTCAAGATTTCTACGCGACCAGTGTATATCTTCAATAATTTCATCAAATCAAAAGCTAGAAACCTGAGACCTTAAACCGAGTGTCCCATAAACAGTGCTTTAAGGAATGGGCATATTGAAAAATTCCAAAATAACATGCACACCCACTTACCTAAAGTGTTGTGAATATCGACGACTCGGTAAGCCATCAAAGATTGCAACCAAATTTCTCGCTTGGACCAAGTGTGCAACCCCTTTACGTCCTTGTACAATCGCAAATTGTTTATATATGTTATTGTTTGAAAAACAGTAAGTAAGCAAAACATTGTTTTTACCTCATGCTCATATAATCGTTTATTTACCTGTCCGTATCTTTGTGTGTTTTGAAAAATGATATGACATTATGCCATTGTTAAATCTGAGACACTTTAAGTCTTGTAAGAACATATGTCTTCTTGTTTTTTTTGTCTCTCCGTCTGTTGTCATTCCTAATTATGATATTGTTTTTTTGTGTGTGTATGTTTTCTTTACTTTTTGATATCGTCAATTAACGATTCCGTTGTGATCATCATTTTGTTTTCCAAAGCTCCTTACTAGATGACGACAATATCTAATAATTTCCATAATAAAAACAAAAAAACCTGGAATCGTTATTGATGATTTATGACAGAGTTACCGATTTCTGTCGATATAGATGATTGAACGAATCTGGTTTAAACATTTATTTATTACACTGTTATATTTTAAATGATCTTTTAGTAAAAGAATACTAATATACTATTGAAAACCTTAAAAAATTACAGTAGGGTGAACGTTTCGGTTGTCAAAAATAGCGTTTTTCGTGCGTCCGTTTTTCGTGTAACGTGCGTGCGTATAGCGTGCAACGTGCGTTTGCTGAAACGCTTTCTCAAGCGTGCATCGTTTACAAGCGTTTAACGTTTATCGTTTTCCGTGTATCGTTTTTCGTTTATCGTGCGTCTGAAAGCGTGCGTTTCTTATTCCCAGAAACGTTTAGCGTGCGTCTGCGTTCGTCTAAGCGCTTAAGTACCGTGTTTTGCGTCTGTTACTATTGAGAAGTAAAAGAATTTCTTAGATAGATATATTATGTAAATTTGTTGTTTCTTAAACATGTAAGAGATGTTCTGTGTCCCTGTCAAAGAATAGAAATATTATATAAAGAAGTATTATTGTGATATTTACATTAAAGTTTTAATGTTTGTGACCTCGCGGAGAATACTGGTCAGATTTCTACATGCTTAAAGCCGAAGATTAATTAGTTTTAATCCTATTTTACATACGCATAAGATATAATTACTAATTAATTGCAACATTTTTGATATTCAATTCAGCAAACAGATGTTTATATGCGTACCAATATATATTAGATACGAGGTTCGTCAGACATCAAATGATGTGATCAGACTAGCACCCCATCCTTTACAAGTTCATCTTCTGACTTTTCATCAAAGACTGTCCGAATCCTATCCGAATACTATTTAGGGTGATAATTATTTTAGACAGTTCCTTCCTATTTTTCTTGACGGATTTATATTGATATGTATCAGCCTGGCAGGCACTCGAACCCCTGACACTCGGAATACGATTCCGCGGCTCTTGAGTTCCTCTGAGCTATTCGGCCGCTTACACGTTTTACTTGTTTAAATACTGAATAGTTATAAACCTACTGTGTATGCAAATATTTCTTCGAATTTCCCAGGCTTTCTTAGCATTGTGAATCAATTTCTAGCTGGGCTATACAAATGTTTGTCAGTCACAGGGTGAGAAAAAAGTGCATCCTGACATGTACTCGAACCCGTGACCGTCTAAATACTGTACCACAGCTGTACCGACATTTGTTAATAGTTACATTATTTGTACATGTATAGTGAACATTTTACTAATTATACATTGTACATTGTACTATTTCTATATTTTTGTACAAATAAAAATAACTAGATATTTTTCTATATAAAAAATTCTATGGTGGCTAAAATATAGCATGTTGAACTTTTAAGACATGTAATCACAACAGACAGGCTAAGCCACCCTTTACAAAATTCCCCTATCTGTCAGCTCATAATCAAGCCATAGACTACTATATTTGTATGTGGCCTGGGCTTTTACTGGTCACTTACAAACAGTATAACACTGATAGCGAACAGATGCCCAGGCTGGTCTGGATCCATGCTGGTCGCAAACCCATTATGTTGCTTTTATCGTGACGGGGCTTAAATATATCTTAATCTTATATGAGGTCAATAATATAACCCACTTTGATAAACATATATAGCTTTCTTGATTTTTATTCTGTATATTATCTAAAATCACTTTTAAGGTTTATCAATCCGTAATCATTACTTAACATAATACCCTTTGAGAATACTCGAGATGAGCCTGTGTCGCCCTTTGCTAACTTAAAAGTATATAACCTAACCATATATAACCATATAATTCTTTGAAGATTTTTCTCAGCTGAGTAAGATAGGTATGCTGTAGTCCAAAGTCACTTGTTTAACTTCCCTCAAGTAAGTTATAAACCTAGACATAACTGATAAAATTCTAACTATAATATACTTAAATATCACCTATGTATTTATATAAATTTACATAAACCCATTTTGCATACTAATATATCTTTTGGGACCTGTACAATTTCAATTGATTGTAATTTTACTTTCCTACAATATCAATTTTATGCTTCATAGGTAGGTCAGTTCATTAAAAAAGGCATAATACAAGATCCCTATGAAAAGTAATGTAATTGATAACTCAATCCAAATCAACTTTATTAATTAAAAGCTTTCATTAGATGACTTAAAAGAGAAGATTTCAATAATTGTCCAGGAAAAATATAAATGTTATAGTAAATTTTATCTGGACCCTAACTATTAAAGAAAGCAGTGCCACATAAAATGTTGATACACCGGGTAATTTTACCTTAAACTTAACCTCTTAGGAAATGATACAGAATTTTTTATATAATATAAATCTATTATATTAATTAACAAACATATGTTATTGACTAAAATAAGGTAGTCCTAACAAATTTCATTACAAAATATGAGAATTATGGCAAATCTCCTAAGATGCCTAAATGTCCAACATAGTGCACTAAATCAACAACAAAATATGAAAATTTTACCTAATTAAAAGAGCCTTGGAAATTAAACAAAGCTACAAGAGGAACATTAATCTATCATATTAATGAACAAACGTATCTAATTGACTAAAGTAAGGAAGTCCAACCAAATTTCATTACAAAATATAAGAGTTATTGCAAATTTCCTAAGATACCTTACTGTCTTAAGATAGAACACCAATTCACTACAAAATGGGGATTTTTACCCTATTATATCAGCCTAGGAAATGAAACAGAATTATAAGTGCAACATAAATCTATTATATTAATTAACAAGCATATCTAATTGATTAAAATAAGAATATCTCAATAAATTACATTGAATATTCAAAAAATTGGTTTATTTCCTATGATGTATAACTATACAAGCTAACACACTAATTCATTAAAAATGGGAGTAATATTACCTGATTATAACCTCATGGTAAATGAATCAAAGTTATATAAGCAACATAGTATTATTATATTAAGTTAAACCTACATCAAATTGACTTATATAAGAAAATCCCAACACATTTCATTGCAAATTAAGAAATAATGGCTATTTTTCTATAATGCCTTATTAATAACTCCCGTACGAAAACTTCCGCCCTGAAAAAAGCAGAAATTCCGCCTAGCTACTAGGCGTAATCCGTCTAAGGCATTTACGGGTTTACATATCCCAGATTCCTCCTATAAGCAGGAATACGCTGCGAAATATGCAAATTTTCTTAGGAGGAAAACAGTTAGGGTAGCAGGAAAAAAATCCTCCTTAGAAAATTTAACCAGGAAAAAATTCAGCTTAAAGAAAGCACTAGCAGGAGAAAATTCCGCCTTAGAAAAATTCTTAGCCGGAAAAAAATCCGCCTAAAATATTTTAACCAGGAAAAAAATACCTACTTAGAAAATCACTAGCAGGAGAAAATTCTTCCTAAGGAATACTAGCAAAAAATCCGCCTAAGGAAATGAAGTTATTCAATTTTGTGATAGTACACTAATAAAGCTGAATTATGGATGGATACAACATTATTTTTTAGCTGCATAAGAATAATTGGAATCCAAAATTGCAGACAGACAATAGGTGATCACAATTACAAAGCTTTTAAGTTATTTTTGTGAGCTTTACCATAATGTTTTCTACATTAGGGTACATGTACAGTACGTAAAAGAGTCACACAAAAAACAGAAACACGAGTTATATTTTTTATTGCACTGCTATTATGTAATGTTTTAATCCATGGCAAATTATTTCATTTTATTTCACTGTAAATGTTTTTTGTTCAGCCAGTTGTTTTCATTTTTATTCCAAGCATAACTGATCTGCTTAACTTATGGTATCGTTAATATCCTTGTCCGTGACTCCTCCCCTCCCATTCTTTTTACACCAGCTTGAGACATATCCTGAAACACAAACAGTCATCAGTAAAACACTGCCACCACTAATATCTTATATTATTGTTTCTTGTCATTGTATGCAGTTATAATTATACATGCATTTAAACTATAATTCATTACAACCAAACTTAGTGTTACAAATTTACTCTCAAACTTAATGCAAAATTATTTAATTTATTTGAAATATATTTTTATTGTTTAAATGTATCCAAAAGTTACTTACCTGAATTTTTATGATATTGGTATTTATCTTCTTATCCAAGGTCATAATGTAGCATTCAAAATTCATTTACAACTGAGCATATCCAGATTATTGTCATTTTCATTCACAAGGCTAAGTCTTATTTTTTTCCTTTGAAAAATTCAAAAATATTCAATCCTTACACTTTAAACAAAATATTATCTCAAAGATTGCTTATATATTATCACCACAATTTTTAACTATCAATAAAATCCTTTGTTATTTGCTTTATTTCCACTGTCTAAGCTTCTGCTGACCCATATTTCCTAGATTTCAAATTATGGACAAGTCCATGATATGATGGTAAACAGGGATAATCCAACCCATCGTTTTATTTTCACAATTATATAAAAATACCAGAAAATAAATGGAAAAAGATTCCAAAATTCATAATAAATATCTTTAAAAAAAACTTTGCAAAGTCCTTCTTAACAGACTCATCATATAAAATGTACAAAGTAACTGTTGCTTCCCCCCAAATGAATCACATGGAACAGTCTGGACTGTAGCAGAATTTACGATCTGACCTGTGTGTTATCAGGTCTGTGGTGTTAAATCATAGTAGAGTGGTTACTAGAGGCAGTATTTATTTATTTATCCTGTTGATAAGAAATTTTCAGGGATATTACTCATTTAATTATATTACATTAAAAAGCTTAATATATGAGTTTAGTTCATACCCAAATTTAACACAGTGAAATATATTCTATGCAAAAGTCATCACAACATCATTATATAATATGTTCTAAGTTTTAGTTTTGTTGTGGAGTTTTTTTTATCAATTAATGATTATGTATGTTTATGTTTGTACAAACAATATTTTAGTTTTGAAAATTAACAATGAATAAAAGCAGCAAAATAATTGTTGATCACTTAATAATCGATTTATTATATACCTGTCATCTGCAGAAATTTCTCCAAATTCAGAAATATGTCTAGTAAAATTTTCTAAGTTCAATTTCTGGTTAACAAAAAAGTCTTAGTACATAATTCCTGTTAACAAATAACTGACAAAATTCTAAGTCCTAAAACCCGTCTAAATTATTGCTCATCCCATATTTTCCGCCTAAGCCTTAGGCGGAATATGAAATTGCTTAGCAGGATTTTTTACAAAATTCCGTGTCCGTCTTAAATTAGCAGGAAAATCTTATATACACGGAAATTTTAAGCGTTTTCCTGCTTATATTAGGCGGAATCCTGCTATCTTTTTCGTACGGGCTTTACCACACTAAATCATTGAAAATTTGGGTAAGTTTACCTTGTTATAACCTTTTGGTCACTGAAACAAAGTAAGTAAAGCCAAATAATGTTATACTATCAAGTAACTACTACATCTAATTGACTAAAATAAGAAAACCCCATTAAATTATATTGACAATGAAGAGAGCTAAGGTAAATTTTCTATGATGCCTATTTGTTCAAGCAAATACATTACATATTTAAAAATGGGGGTAATTTTCCCTTATTATAACCTCCTAGGAAATGAAACCAAGTTAGTAAGGCAACATATCACTATAATATTGAGTAACAATTACATCTGTTTGATTGATATTGAAAAAATCCACCAAATTTCATTGAAAAATAAAAAAAAAGGTATGGCAAATGTCCTATAATGCAGACAGAGGTGTTCAGATCCACTATCAGTAAGGAAGTGTTCCCTTCCCTGTCAGGGGACCATTACTGGCATGGTATATGGAATCACAAAAAAGATACTGTAAAACTGATTTTTTCATTTTTACAGCTCTGAACTATTCACTAATGAGGGGACATAAGATAAGTTAGTTAACATAAACCCGTTTAAAATACATGAATGGCTAGCTATCATTTAACCCTTTCCCTGCCAGAGGGTTATTGTTTTATTGTTCACCTATTTGCCAGAGGATTTTCTAAGAAATTACTATATTATTAATTAATATAATTATTATTATTTGTTATTAGTATTATAATAATTATAGCGAGCTCGACGAGCTGGCCCGAAGGGCCTGCTCGCAAAGCGAGCTTTACGGTAATGCGAGTACCTGCTAAGTGATGGTTTTGAAAACTTTCGTCCAAAGTACCGAATTGGACACATCGCAACCTTTCGAATTTAAAGATAACGATAAAAACTAAGGAATTCTGACTGAAAACAGATGTGTAGACTGGTCACCCGCACACGTCTATGGGAACCATAATTGGACAGGGAACCAGAATAACGGAAGCTCACAGTGTATAAAATTGAAAATTGAAGGCGCCATTTTGTTTGAAAAATCTGATAAAAAATAAAAAAAAATTTGTCGAATTTTGTTGTGAAATCTATCTAGAATGAAAGAAAATGGTCTAACTAAGAAAATGAATCCGAACACCAATATCTTTTATTCAGTTGTTAACGCTGTACAGACGTTTAAAGTATTGTTTACGTGACGTCACAATGTAGCGCCAAACAGCACGTGCAAAACAAACAAATCAATAACGCTATCTTAATGTCGCAAACGTTTTAAGTTTTACATTTATTTCACTTTTATAATAATCTTTTTTTCGCTTGAAAATTATAGAGAGAAATAAAATAAACAAAGTTTAAGAAACGTTTTCAAAACTTGTTATTGATTTAACGACATGGGCGGAGCCATTTTTCACACAGTACGTGTGACGTCGCACGCACTCGTCACTGCATTTGAATTAAAAATGAGCTATTATTTCATACTATTTCACGTTAAAAGTACATCGAGCTCGCTTTGAGGCTTTGCCTTTTTCATATTATATGTTTCAAAATCTGTTAGTATAATAATAATTATTGTTGATGGTATAATTTTCTTTATATTCATTATTATTTTTATTATTATATTAATTTATTATTATAACTATTATTTTTATAGAAACGGCTAAAGCCGTCCATATGGCAAATACGCCGAAAATAACAGGGACGGCTTAAGCCGTCCCTATGGCAGTGAAAGGGTTAATCAAATCACTAAACGATCTAGCTTAGAAGTTGTTAAAAATTTATATGATAAGGATATTTTATTAACGTTTAGAAACGATTTCTATTTTGCGTGCGTTTAAGCGTGCGTATATCGTGTAGCGTATTTCGTTTTGCATGCGTTTGCGTATTTCGTTTCATAAAGGGTGCGTGTAACGTGTGTTCGTATAGCATGTAACGTGCATGCGTTTTTTCCGCAACGTGCGTTTTGCGTGTAAACTGAAACGTTCACCCTACTGTATCACATACACAAAATAAAGACTGTTTAAAGTGAAATAAGAGTAGTTTTTCATTTATACGCCTATAGTATAACGCTACCATTTAGCCATTTTTACATAATGTTTTTATAACGCTAATGAGGTCATGTCAAATTATATGCATGGATGTGCAATACCATATTTACTGAGTGGCAAAATCGGCACTGGTGTGTGATAAAGCATATTAATACGGGGAAGTCAAAAACCGCGGGTCCCGGCTTTGACTTGCCCGGCTATAGCCTGTACGAAATTTTGGCACGGATTCTGGGCGTAAATGGCACGGAATTGGGATGGAATCATTGCTTTCTGGGCGGACTAAGCACGGAAAAGCAAATTCCGTGTCAGTCCGCCCCACACGGAAAACATTTCTGGGCGTAAAACAAGAACCGTTCCGGGCGGAATTTTATTATGGGCGGAATTTTGTACTTGTACATTTTCTTGAGATAGAATGGGGCGGAATTCAGAACTTTGATTTTTCTGTCGGGCCAAATTTCAATCTTAGTCATTTGAGGTGGAATTTTTTTACACTTAGAATTTTTTTGTTTGGAAATTTTCACTGAATACTTCATTAAATCAGTACACAAGAATGGAAATTCAACAATTAAAAGAAAATTGGTGAAATAATCGAAGTGTTATTTATATCTGTTATTTAAAAAGATTTTGTCAAACATTATTAATTTTCAAAAGAGCTAAAATCTAATGCAAAATTTTATTTAATTTTCTATATCACATAGCTTATTACATTACTAAAGATACTGAAGTAAAATGTAAATTGTATGCTATTTAATTAAATTACTACATATCTAAATACATGAGTAATTCTTCCCTGCAGTGTGTATCTATAGATTTTTAATTTCTTGGTAGCATTAAAGCAATTAATTGTTAAATAATTTAAGAATGATATTTTAAACTTTAATTTATGTTTTAAATGCCATATAAAATAGTACATAATCTACTAGCAAGTTTGTTTGGAAATTTGTAGACATACATCTAGATTATTTACACTTTACTCTGCCACTTATTTTATTATGTTACAATAAACACATATACTAGTATATCAATTATTGCCATTTAGTTTATGATTGTGTACAATAAACACATATATAATCATTATTGCCCATTATATACATGCACAATTAATGTGTTAAATATAATAACCACTGTGTGCTTGATAATTTCTTACAAGTCAGGATAAATAAATACTACAGACACTAAAGGTTAAGATCAGATAAGACTAAAGATAAACACTTGTGTTTCCCTCTATCTGATGCATGACTAATCTCCTGATGGGGCATTCTGGTATACTGACCAGACTGTTCCATGTGATTATTAAGGTAGTCTGAGCAGTATACATTTCAAAACAATCAGTTAAGAAGGTAATTGACACTTTGATTCTCTTTCAAAAACTTATTATGATTTTCAAATTCTACATTTACTTATCATTTGATATGTTTTTACACTCAATAAATGTAAAAATAAAATGGTGGGACTGTTTTGATATTTTTGGATAATCCCTGTTTCACATAATGATGGACCTGTCCGTCCAGTTAAACTGTTGAACAATTTGAAATCTCAGATATATGGGTCAGCTGCTTATTGAATGCCACCACAAAGGATCTTGCAAAAATTTTGGAGATTACATCTTGTTTTTGAATGTTGTGTACATATTTTGGAATTTTCAAAGAAAACATTTATCTAAATGTGACAAGATTGTGGAAATGTTTGGTTGTTGTAAATGAACTAAGAGTGAACTGAGGGAGGAAGATTATACAAATGAATCATAGTAAAAAGTTTCAGGTAAACAACTTTTAGATACATTTATGCAAAAAAAGGTTATTATAAACAATCAAAATATATTGTGGCAGTAAGCAAAAATTGTTTCTATAAAATAAGGTTGATAATTATAAAGTAATGTTGATAAAACTATTATTCAAACTACATTTACATGCTGTGAATAATTATCTGATTATTAAATCTAGATTTATTACCAAAATTATTTGTTTAAAGGTCATGGTCCATAGACTGGCCTCTGAGCTTCTGTTTTACAGTGCTAAATTTCTATAAGATCTCACATGTTATAATATACATACAATTTAAATTATGAGAATATATATTTGCAGACTGGGCCATTGCAGACTGTGAAAATTTGCCAACTTAGTGTTTATAGTATCAGCAATATTTCACTACCTTGGAGTCTGAAAAGGTAATTACATGTATTTTTTAAATATCTGAACAAACCATTTTTAGAGTACAATTGTTTCCCAGATAATGTAAAGATTATCAATTTTGACATCAAAAGTGTAATTACTAAAGTACTCATAATGGGCAATTTTTTACATCATTTGCTTACTGTGAAATGATGTTGCTATAGTATTTTTGAAACTGCATTTGCTTGAGTACAGTGTTTTAACACCCCAGATGAAATATTATAATGGAACACAATTGTATTTTACCATAGAACAGAATTTGTTTCCATTCTTTTTAAATCAATTGTTATTTTTGTCCTTAAAGGTGAACGCAACTACAAGATGTGCCTATAGGAAACATTTGCACAGGACGTTAGCTGACATAATGAGGAAACATTGTGGTTTTGATAATCAGTTTGAAAGAAAGTTTTGGTTTGTGACAGACAACATAATAGTTGAAATCAAGGTGATCAAAGAAAGCAGCAGTACCTACAAAAGTCATGTACAGATACTTGCACAATAAAAAAGCTGTTTGTGACACTTGAAGTTAATGTAGGATGTATTCTGTATGTAGACAAAAAGCATATCTTTTATTTGTGAAGAAAAACAAACTGTGATAATTTTCATATCTTAACTTGGATTATTGAAATACAATTAGATGTGATTTTAAGAGAATAATCATATAAAAATACATGTGTGTTTACTCATAAGCTTATAGAGAAGTTTACTACATGAATTTTGAATTAATTATTACATATAAACTATAGTTTTAGATGCATATCTTTAATTAAGATAGTCTAAATACAATTGTTTAGCCAGTTATTTAATTATCAATGGTCCAAAGTACATGACAAAATGGTCATCATTAATTAAATTAAATACAATAAAAAAAACAACTGTTTATTGAATTTTGCTCTGATTATTCCATGCCAAAATTCCGTGCCAAAATTCCGTGCTAAGATTCCGTGCCCAGATTCCGTGCCAGTTTTCCGCACGGACATTTTTCCTGCTCATTTACATATTTCGTGCCAAATTCCATGCCATTTCCACCCAGAATCCGTGCCAAGAGTTCCGTGCCTAAAATTCCGTTCAAAATTCCGCATGGAATTTTTTCCTGCTCATTTACATATTTCGTGCCAAATTCCGTGCCATTTCCGCCCAGAATCCGCCCGTAAAATGAACCCTTATCATATACTAAAAATTTTAAAGGAATTTTAACTTTCTGGGCGTAATCCGTGCCGAAATTCCGCCCCAATTCCGGGCGTAACATTTCGTACAGGAGACTACATGTGTATATTTAAAAGTAAATCAAATAAAAAACAATTAAAAAATATATAAAATTCTATACCTATCAATGAATTTTTCAGTGTCAGTTCTAGTCGGGGGCCACCATTTACAATGTGACTCAATGATAAAAGGCGGGGTATTCCAATAACAGAACAAATCTCAATTTTTCGGATAAATAATAAACGTCGAGTGTTCCGAGTGAAAAGGGAAGCGGTGCATGTAATACCGAATGACAATTTTAAAACGGAAAGAAAGAAAGGAATTTTTTAACGATTTCCCCGTTCATAGGCTTTGCCTAATTTCATATTACATATTAAGCGCAGGTCAATAAGTTTCAATTTTAAGTGATATGAAAAATATTTTCTGTTGTGCTGTCTATAGAACTTATGCAGATTGATTACAAAGGGTTGTAAATACAATCAAAGCAATTACCTTCCTTGGATGGTCTGTAGTTGCACAGAATCTGCCAGATAACAACAGCTCAATTACACAATCAATATGGCGTCTCAGCTATCAGTTCCGGACTGCCTCACTAGTTCCGGTATGCTCGAAAACTACTCCTTCCGGTAAGCTCGTCAGACTTCGTTAACTTCCGGAACCTTTACCATACGGTACTACACTCCTCCCCGTCCTATTCTTTA